>NC_056609.1:30515741-30550410 GCF_018340385.1 Cyprinus carpio | reverse complement strand
TGCGCTGATCGTGGTGGTGTTCCAGGTGCGGCGTGTCCGTGCGTGGGGTGCAGATCGGTCACAGGCTCTCTGTAGGGGAACACGAAGAACAGCGTTAGCATCCAGTCTTCTAGAGTGATTACTCACTTGTGTATCAGTGGCGGCGGCTTATGTAGCCGCCATTTGCCTGTCGGCAGCCGCTCGTGCGTTTCCAGGGCAACGCTGATCAGGTGTTCCTCGTGCGTTTCCAGGGCGACGCTGATGAGGCTTCGGGACACGCGTCACATCCCCTACAGCCACCTATGTAACAACTTGGTTAAAGCTCAAACAATAACCAGAGGTTATGGCTAGTACTATGAAATATGCCCAAACAATGCTAATACTCCAATAGTATTTTGTCTAGCCCCCCACAGTTAATGCAACTGCATAACAACTTAACTAAAATCATGCAGTTAGTCAGAAATCTAAAATCTCACCTGATGTGCCCCATGCTCCATCAATCCTGAGATTTAGTATGTACTAACCCTAGATGCAGATTTGCGGTAACAAACACCTTCAATTAATCTACTTGAGAAAATAATTTCAGAGTCAGTCAGAATAAATCAAATGTAACAATTTATTATCAGTCAGGTAAGTATCATGCCAATTACATCGTCAATTCAGAGATATCAAATCAATACAAGACATCACATTCTCAAAGATGAATCTAAGAGTAAAAGATGTATACCTGACTTCAGGGAAACACATAATATGTAGTGAAGAGACACTCACCATATTACAGGATTTTCTGGCTACAGAATCATGCTGATCCTCTTGCAACATTTCCTTAAGTACCTCAGACCAAGACAAACATCCCCTGACAGACAGATTAGATTTTAGATTCAACTTTATTGTCATTGCACATGTAAGGTACAAGGCAATGAAATGCAGTGAGCATCTAACCAAAAGTCCAATAAGCAGTAAGTACAGGATATACAGTGTCTACAATATGTTACAAATTCAATAAATATACAGATACCAGTATTATGGACATAATTTACCATATTTTAAAACTATCAGCATGATATATACAGTGATGTACTATGAACATACTATACAGATGGTTATGTAATAGTGATGTCACTATAATCAGAGCATGATCATATTAACTTATTTACACTAGTGCAATGATAGCTAGAAAGTGCATAGAAAAATATTGCCAGGGTGACAAATGTATCATTCAGTATTCTGGATGAACAGAACAGGAGTGCAAGTAATAAGTGAACTGTTTTTTTTGTTTGGTTTGTAAGCCAGATGTAGTGATGAGAGGGGTGAGGAGTGTGGTGGGTTTGGTTGTGTTCCTGAGTCTGCTGGTCCTTGTTCGGGAGGCTCCTGAAGCGCCTCCTGGAGGTTAAACAGTCTTATGGTCAGGGTGAGAGGATGTCCTAAGAATGCTGCGAAGCTCTACGTAGACAGCGTTTCTCTTGGATGTCCCCTCAATAGCAGTGAGTGGTTGTCCCTGTGATGCGTTGGGTTAGTTGCTCACCCACCCTCTCCAGTGCTGCAGAAATTTTGCTTACAGAGAACTAACAATTGGAATTTGCAATTAACCTCAGGGGCCCCAGACCCCCCGTTTTAAAAACTCAGTGGGAACAAAAGGTAATTTACATGGAAGACCCCTGAAAGAAAGGGCACTCCCATTACAGTAAGCAAAATATCTCTCAATCTTAAGGTCCTGTATTATCTTTTAGTCTACTTTTGTAAGATTGAGGACCATTGTACCAGTTGCACTGAGACATTTCAAATGATACCAGACATGACTGTTAGATCACTTGTATTGACATTTTCATGTAATCATTTTGAGCAGAACCGACAGGTGTGTGCCTTTCCAAATCATGTCCAATCAACCCAATCTTTGTACTGCACTCCGCACTAAAGCTCAAGGATGATCCAACGGGTGACAGATGCACCCTGAGCTCAGTTTTGAGTGTCATGGCAAAGCTGTGAATACTTATGTACACAGGTTTTTTTTTTTTTGTTTTTTTTATTTAAACAAACGTCTTGATCACGCTGTCATTGTAGTGTATTTTTTGTAGAATGTTTTTTGAAGAAAATAAATGAATTTCATTTTTGGAATAGGGCTTGTAACATAACAAAATATGGAAAAAGTGCCTAGCGCTGTGAATACTTTCCAGATGCATTGTATATGATTTAAACCATAAGTATTAATATTACCATTTTAAGGGATTATTTGAACTAAATATAATATATAGACCAGATTAACTACAAATAAAAAAGGTGCAAATCTGCATCTATGTTTAGTCTTTTTTTTTTGTTTTCAATTGTTCAACATTTTAAAAATGTTTTTTAAAAAGGAAAATAAATTAAAATGCTGCATAATGTGCTTTTTCGCAGTTCATCCTCATCTTCAGAAATTAAAATCTTAATCTCAATTTTCCTTGATGTTTATACTTATGATATATGATTTAAACATGTTATAATATCACAATTTTAAGGCATTATTTTAACTATGCAGTATACACACACACACACACACACACACACACAGATTAAAATTAACTACAAATATAAAAAGGTGCGCATCAGCATCTATTTTTGTTGAACATTTTAAAAAATGCTTTTAAATAATAATAATAATAATAATAAAACATACAGATACAATAGGGGCTTGGCCCCTAATTCTCAGTTAAAAAAAAAAAGTCAAACATTTTTAATCACAGTCTTAATCTCAAGTTTCCCTTGACGTTTGGTATCTTATTAACCAAAGCCTAATGAGATGCAAATATTATAGACAGGGTTTGTCTCATTAAATGTGCTTCAAAGACTTCGATTAACTGTGAGATTTACAGTAGTGCATCTGAGATGAAAGTATATGTGCTGAAAGATAAAATTAGCTCCGAACATCATTCTTGAACTATTATTAATTTAACAATACAATACATAACATAAAACCAATCTAAACAAATACAAACAAAGCGAGCTCTTTTGTTCCCAGCTGGTTGTACATTGGTTTGCAGTTGCACATCTAATGGCTCTTTGGGGATGAAGTCTCAGCGTGAAGCGTGTTTTGTTAATTCAGTAATTCAGTGTTTGACAGGCCTCTGTTCAGCAGCTGTGAAATCAGCATCACTCCTGGAGAAGAGACTCAGAAACACTCTCTCATGACAAACACTGAGTGAACAGAGATACAAGCAGTCAAACCACTTCTGTTTGTTACTGCATCAGGTTTAGAGAGTATTTCAGGGGTTCAGAGATCAAGACATAAAGAACAGAAGAGAACAGAACAGTTGTGATGTAAATCAATGAGATCTTTATAACAGCTCAGCAGATGCTGTCATAAATGATCTAAATATCAGCGGTCACTCTATATCTCCAGTAATATTAGTAAGATGAGACTGAAATGATCCAAAGATATAATGCAGTGATTAGAATTAGATTAGAGATGAAGAAATAAAGGCTCCTCAGAAGATGTGAGATGTTCTGGAGGCTTGTGAAGATCATTCCTCCGCTGAGGAACAGTGAAAGTAAAGCTTCTGGAAACAAACGCTCCTCAAAAGATCCTGATGATCAGATTTGAGATGCACTGATTTTTCTAAAAAAAAAAAAAACTGCATCAGTCCAGTGAGTGTTCACCTGAAAATATTACTAACAACATTTTTTTTTTTTTTTCTTTGCTTATGTGGACAGAAAAAAAAAAGCAATACAGGCAATTAATTGCATAAGGAGAAAATATGGGTTAAATGCATCTGGAATCAAATCTGTTTCTGACGTAGACAGTCACTGTTGGGAAATGAAATATTCTATAAACTGTCAGTGTTTGTGTGAGTTTTGTGGATAATGACTCTTTAAACTCTCTATAAAGTTTGGCAACCCTTTCGAATCAAGTTGGCGAACACAGATATTATATTATATCGCACATCTTCAGTCTGTCATCACTATATTACATCAGAGGAGTCTTTCTGTCAACCTAAACCTATTTTCTGCTATCTGTATAAAACAATAAATTTGTCTTTTATAAATGGGAGTACAGCAAATTCATGACAAATTCATGTTGCGAGAACAAAAATCATCAGCAAATCCTTTAAATTTTACGGTATTCAGAACAGAGTAAAATACAAAACAGAAAATATAAGCAGCTATAAAATTATTAGTTATAAACAACACATAAACAAAAAAAAAAAAAAGTAAATATAAATGTAAAAACATCAAAATCTCAACCAACACAAATACAACCCACTACAACCACAAACTACAACTTGAACACTTTTATCCTTACCACATTACAAATTAAAATGACTTAAAATACTCTGTCAGGTTTGGTCATACAGATAAGAATAAGATATTAATAGAAACTGTAAAGGGTTCACTTTCAGTGGGTCACATAAACATATTCATTCCAATTTAATTTAAAATCTAATGTAACGTTCTAATTTTGTCGGTTAACGGTCAATGATTGGTTAACGAGTGTTAGGAGTCGGTCAGGAAAATGAACTGAAATGAACATCCCTAAATTATTGTTGTCCCCTTCACACAGTCTGTGTTGATTGTGTGACTGTGACGTCTCTGCAGCGGCTCTTATTCACCATCAGCTGATCCTGACGAAACTGAACTGACGTCTAAATACTGAGAGTCCTACAATAAAACACACAGACAGTCACATATGAGTCTGAGACATTACTGCTGCCACATCACATCAGCAGATCCATTTCAGAAAACACACAGAATATTCATATTACAGCCAGAGATTAATAATAATAAAGAAAGATCAAAAACTACTATCACTTAGAGACACTGTAAGAGATTAAAATATTCATAGATTCAAAACCAGTCACATCACAAAATTAAAAACAGTTTAAAGTACAGAGATTAAAGTGGAGCTGAATTATTATCTTATATTCTCCAATCACACACAGGAGGTCTGTTACTCAATTTAGAAACTTTAAATAAACAAACACTCACAATAGTATAATGTCTCCAGTTTATAATGTGGATCGTCCTTCAGATCAGAGAGTAACTTCCTACTAGAATCTCTTAGATTATTCCCAGACAGATTCAGTTCTCTCAGGTGTGAGGGGTTTGATCTCAGAGCTGAAGCCAGAGCAGCACAATCTTCATCTGTGACGCCACAATCACTCAACCTGTAGAGAACAATGACACAATGTGAATTGTAGTTGAAGTGTGTGTAGTTTGTTATTGACTCTGGTCTCAGAGCAGGAAAGGAGATATAATGACAAGCATTGCCACATACCGCTGCTGACAGAATCAAATTTCTGCATGTTGATGCTCAATGCTGCTGTTTGAAACGGTCATGTGCTTCAGGACTGAACATACACACAGAGCTGAATGTCAGATATTGTTTCATAGTGATATAAGGACAGATCTGTCTGGAGAAACAGTCACTTGCTCCTCTAATAAACACCTACAGGAGGACATCTGCTTCACAGGAGCCACGTGTTCCCCATTACATCTCATTAATTAACTCTTGTGATCAAACACAGAATTGTGTCATGTTTGGTCTCATCTGGCAGATTAAAACTGAATAGAAATGTGTTGAACTCAATAGAGATTCTCAAGGTCTTAATGTAGAAAGTAAGAATTATTGCCTACACAAGCACTGAGATCATGTTAATGAAGTTTTCTTCTGGCTCATCACCTGTTTACCTCCAGCTTTATTGTCTTTGGTGTTTATTTTCCACTTTGATTAACTTTCTTTTCTTAAATAAAGCTTTTCTCAGGAAATAAGACAGAGATAGACAAGGGGTGTGATTGGTTCTGGAGGATCACAGAGTTTAGCTTCAACCCTGATTAAACTCACCTGTCTGTAACTTTCTAGTGATCCTGAAGACACTGATTACTGTGTTCAGAGAGACTGGATTAACACACAGGTGAACAGGACACTAGAGCAGAGGAAGACCCAGACGAAATACTGCTCTCCCCGGAACACAATTTCAACCTAGGAGAGCCTTTAAATCGGCCGCGTGATGATCCGGCCCTGTGTTCAGCTGTGTTTAATTGGAGTTGGAGCTAAACTCTGCAGGACTGTGGCCCTCCAGGACCGAGTTTACCTCTCCCTGATATAAGAGGAACATGGAACTTCTGATAGAGCAGCAAATAAATATATAAAATAAAAATACTGCTTGTGGTTTTATAGGTGCGGAGGGTCTTTCCTTTTATCAATGATAATTCTGAACGCTGAAGTGATTGTAACTTTCATTCACTCATTGATCACTGTAATACTGAGTTAAACTAAACACATTCAGACTCTTGTCTGTTCAACTCTAAACCTCTGAGATATTCATCCTGCAGTAAGTCACAGAGACTCTGGATTACTATTTTACATGTTATCTGAAAGTTCATTATTAAGCAAACTATCATAATCAAAGCATGTGATGTAATGGAAATGAATGAAATGAGTCAATTCTGCTGAAATATATATTCTGCTGCTGAAATATAGTGTGTATACTGAAGACTGTGGAATTCATTCTTAGAATTGACATTAAAGGAAGTTTTACTGAGGACAAAGCCATGTGTGACTATCAGAGAGATCTTACCACAGTGTCTCCAGTTTACAGCGAGGATCCTGAAGTACATCAGAAAGCAGCTTCACTGAATCTCTTAGTTTATTCACAGACAGATTCAGTTCTCTCAGGTGTGAGGGGTTTGATCTCAGAGCTGAAGTCAGAGCAGCACAACCTTCATCTGTGATGCCACAATCTCTCAACCTGTAGAGAACAATGACACACTCTTCACTCTCTCAGATCAGATCAGTTTAGCTGTGAATCTATTATTAATTGAGGTCAAACACAAAACATGATCATAAAACATATAAATTTAACATGCAGTATTTAAAGACCCCTGTGATAAAAATCTTTTACATTTTTTAACATTGTTTACAGTAGGGAAGCACCAATTTTGATACTCATACTGTCATTTTCTGCCGGATCAGGTATCGGTCAGACAGGGCCTGTCCAAATCTGATATTGTTCTTATACTATTCTGTGTTACTGTTAAGCTGCACAAAAACATTTTAAAGCACAATAAAGTTTTCATGCACTATATTCCAAGTGTTCTGAAGACATGCAATAGCTTAATGTGAGGTACAGTTGAATATAAGTCCTTAAATTTCACATAAACTCTATTCTCCGCTGCGGCTGTCAGTCATCATTCAGCATTCAAACCCTGGTCACATTCTTTACTACAGTCAGCTTGATAAAACTCTCTCAAAGATCATTCAGTGTTCCCATTATTAGACTTGATTTGTAGATAAATGTCAATGGTTTTGCATAAAATGACTTTATCCGGCTGGAGTTTATTGTTGTTTCTAAATGATGTTAATTGATACCAGATGTCTGTTAGAACAAAACATGGGAGTACAAAAGACTATAAATTGTTTTTAAGGTGCACAGTAACTGAAATTTAAATCTGTTAAAAGAAAGAAACTGTTGCACAGATATAATACACTACACATCAATATCTCTTATCTTTGTGCTTTGAACTTTTTAATGTGAAGTGCTGCATACATCGACTGCTTCAAGTGCATCATTCTGTGACCGGATGCTCCTTCTGTGAGTGCTTTGTGCTGCAATGTATTTTTTTGTTCTATCCATCATATGTTGTTGACTACACGTATAATGCGCTATAAATTTAAAAGAAATGTCTTTTCATTTTATAGTATGTGTTTATATATAAACATATTGTTTTTCATGAATGGATTTTATAACAATACAAAAAGCAACATGCAACATTTCACCAGATTTAGTGCTACACTTTTACTTGTTTCCCACTAAATAATGTTTTTTCACTATATATTTATATTTATAAAATTATTGTGAACTGATTTTTTTTTAATAACATTAGCTGCTGAAACATCCACTAACCTAGTTTATAATTTTTTATTTTTCATATTTATTTTTTATTTTTCTTTATAATTAATTAGTCTGTATTTAGTTGATTGTGAAAGAGTGATTATCAGTTCCACACACAGAGAAATACAAATTCTACATGGATTTAAAAGAAAAAAAACTGCACTGGTATCAGATCAGGATCTGTATCAGATAATACTGAACCCTGGGTGTCAGAATCAGTGTATTGGAGGCAAAAAAGACAGATTGGAGCATCTCTAGTTCATTGTGCAGTGAATGAAGTTGACAGAAATGCATACAGACAGTTTCTGTTTGTGAGAACTTGAAACCGTTCTGTGTTATTAAGATTGTATTGTGTTTATCTTCAGTTGGATTTTTTCACTTGATGGTATTCATGTAATTGCTTCTGTAAACAAATGCAGATATCCTCCACTGTACATATAAACTACAGTGAACATCAGAACCAATGACTTTTGCAATGCTGTTTATTTTAATACTCAAAAGATAAGGCTGAACCCTTCATATTTACTTTAAATGTGCTTCATGTGTGAGTCATATATGATCTTACCACAGTGTCTCCAGTTTACAGTGAGGATCCTGTAGTACTTCAGAAAGCAGCTTCACTGAATCTCTTAGTTTATTCCACGACAGACTCAGTTGTCTCAGGTGTGAGGGGTTTGATCTCAGAGCTGAAGTCAGAGAAGCACAACCTTCATCTGCTAACCCAAAACCACTCAACCTGTAGAGAACAATGACACAATGTGAATTGTAGTTGAAGTGTGTGTAGTTTGTTATTGACTCTGGTCTCAGAGCAGGAGAAGAGATATAATGACAAGCATTGCCACAAAACTGCTGCTGACAGAATCAGATTTCTGCATGTTGATGCTCAATGCTGCTGTTTAAAACTGTCATGTGCTTCAGGACTGAACATACACACAAAGCTGAATGTGAGATATTGTTTCATAGTGATATAAGGACAGATCTGTCTGGAGAAACAGTCACTTGCTCCTCTAATAAACACCTACAGGAGGACATCTTCTTCACAGGAGCCACGTGTTCTCATTACGTCTCATTTATTAACTCTTGTGATCAAACACAGAATTGTGTCATGTTTGGTCTCATCTGACAGATTAAAACTGAATAGAAATGTGTTGAACTCAATAGAGATTCTCAAGGTCTTAATGTACAAAGTAAGAACTACTGCCTACACAAGCATTGAGATCATGTTAATGAACTTTTCTTCTGGCTCATCACCTGTTTACCTCCAGCTTTATTGTCTTTGGTGTTTATTTTCCACTTTGATTAACTTTCTTTTCTTAAATAATGCTTTTCTCAGGAAATAAAACAGAGATGGACAAGGGATGTGATCGGTTCTGGAGGATCACAGAGTTTAGCTTCAACCCTGATTAAACTCACCCGCTGTAACTTTCTAGTGATCCTGAAGACACTGATTACTGTGTTCAGAGAGACTGGATTAACACACAGGTGAACAGGACACTAGAGCAGAGGAAGACCCAGACGAAATACTGCTCTCCCCGGAACACAATTTCAACCTAGGAGAGCCTTTAAATCGGCCACGTCATGATCCAGCCCTGTGTTCAGCTGTGTTTAATTGGGGTCTGAGCTAAACTCTGCAGGACTGTGGCCCTCCAGGACTGAGTTTACCTCTCCCAGATATAAGAGGAACATGAAACTGCTGATAGAGCAGCAAATAAATATATACAATAAAAAATACTGCTTGTGGTTTTACAGGTCTTGAGGGTCTTTTATCAATGATAATGCTGAACGCTGAAGTGATTATAACTTTCATTCACTCATTGATCACTGTAATACTGAGTTAAACTAAACACATTCAGACTCTTGTCTGTTCAACTCTAAACCTCTGAGATATTCATCCTGCAGTAAGTCACAGATACTCTGGATTAATATTTTACATGCTATCTGAAAGTTCATTATTAATCAAACTATCATAATCAAAGCATGTGATGTAATGGAAATGAATGAAATTAACTTAGTCAATTCTGCTGAAATTTGTTTAAACTGAACATTGCTGATTTTATTCTTAGAATTGACATTAAAGGATGTTTTACTGAGGACAAAGACGTGTGACTATCAGAGAGATCTAACCTCAGTGTCTCCAGTTTACAGCGAGGATCCTGAAGTACATCAGAAAGCAGCTTCACTGAATCTCTTAGTTTATTCACAGACAGATTCAGTTCTCTCAGGTGTGAGGGGTTTGATCTCAGAGCTGAAGTCAGAGCAGCACAACCTTCATCTGTGACGCCACACTTACTCAACCTGTAGAGAACAATGACACACTCTTCACTCTCTCAGATCAGATCAGTTTAGCTGTGAATCCATTATTAAAAATAAAGGACAAACTTAAAGCACAAATCAATATGTTTGATGGATCACTGATATCTAAAATGTCACAGAATACAAAACATGATCATAAAAACATGTCTCATTCAAGCAGGATACATAATATTTATCATATGCACTATTTCTCTATTTTATGCAAAATGTCTGTCTTATGTAAATCTGTCTTAATTGATGACACTATTCACTACATCAGTGTTTCCCAACCACACTAGGACAGGGGTTTTCAACCTTTTTGGACACGGCTTTGTTTGTGTGAACGGTGCACACAGAAACGATCTATAACATATAACCTGATAATAAATATATTGCCTGATTCATTGTGATGGCTGAGCCTGTTTTTGATAGCAACATGCCAATACGTGGTTGAATTCCCGACACGACTAACCGTAATTCATCTTACACTGTCAATAAACTTACTGATACTCAGCCAACTCTGCTCTAACTGTCGACTGATTAGCAGTGGGACTAATCAGATTGCCCCCTAGTGGATGGCTAAAGATTTGCTGGCTCGTATTTATAAATGGGCTACTCGAGGGTATGCCTCTGAATTAATAGATGCTGGCACCCCCCAGAAAACCCCTGCACTAGTGTGCTGTAACAGATTATCAGGTGTGCCGTGGAAAATTATCACAAACTTAATAGCCTACCTCCATTACATTTCGTTATTATTATTTTAAGTCAGTGCTATTGGTCATCGTTATGTCTGTTTGAGGGTTTTACAAATATGTAACCAGTGAAAAGCATTCGAAAGAGCTTGTGACTAAACCTCATAACGCCTCAAATTGTCAGTCAAACCTCATAACTCCATTTAGAATGAAGTGCTGTGACGCACAGTTTGAAGACAGACATCTACTTTTTCACAATGCAATGGTAATTAAGAACTGATGTTTGAATAAGTACAGTGTTTCCTTTACTCAAGAAACACTGTCTATAAAGACTAATGTTTTTGTGTGTTTAAAGAGCAAGAGTCTTGGCATTTGCTGTTTAGTTGTAGCCAATACACTTTTGTACGTTTTAAATATCCTGTGCATAGCGGTTCATCTTTTAAATCATTAGATTTTGGCCAAATGTAAACAAGAAGAAAACCTGAGTGCCCATATAGCTACAATAAACTTTATAACCTGCAAATATATGAAAATGTAATGTAATTAATTTACTACATTAGATTAACTGCCCGTTTGTCAGGAACATACAGTCACAGCCACCCCAATCATCACCAGCACCTGATCCTAATCACTCCCGATCCCGGTCTACCGTTCACTACTCCAAACTGGTGCCCGACCCATCTCCTCTAAACTTGCTCTATCTCTGCCCTCAGATCCCCATTGACGTTCTCCAGTGATTCTCCATTGTGGTCTCTTTCTTTCTCACTCTCCAGAGCTCTGGGCTTCATCCATTCAGTGACTTACCATATCATTGTCATACTGCATCCTGTAAATAAACTATCTGCTTAACTAACCCTCCGTCTGTATCTTGGTTTGTGACAGAAGACCCGCCCAAACAAGACAACCATATGGATCCCCAGTCACCCGCTCCTGCAGACCTTCTGCTGGAGCTGGGCAACCTTCTGCATGCAGCACTCACATCTACATCCACTCCCCAATCTGCCTCTGCCAGTCCCCAGGGGCGTGTCTAGAGCATTTTAAATGAGGTGGCCAGTCTGGGGCACTGGCTCAAAAGAGGGTGCCCGGGGGTGGGGGTTGGGTGGGGATTATGGTTTGCGGCACGATGTATGTTAAAATACATCATGTATACACTCACTAAACAAAGAGTCACAGCTTTTTTAGTGGTAATGAGCACTCTTTGCAAGCTTTCTAGTCTATGATCCATTTAAAATGTAGAACTTTGTTTTTCAGCCACACACACGTTGCAAAGTTTCGGGAATGACATCTGCATATTTATGTGGGATTCACTGTCGAAGTAGCAGTGATTGACACAATGATGACCAAAGCAATAGACGGGAGAAATTATGTGAAAATGGGCATTAAGACTAGAGCACCCTCACTAATTTTAGAAGCACCCTCAGTGATTATTTCTGGAACCTGGTTTCTTGCAAAACTATATACAAAAACAACAAAATACAAATGCACTTAATAAAACAATTGAATAAATGCATATTTATAAGTTAAGCACTTAACTAAAATAAGTAATTAATAAATATTAATAAAATAAATAACTAGAGAAGGCTCACTATAATCAGCTTGCTTCCATTTAATGAGATAAGCCTACTCCTCATCTGAATTAGAAAAAAAGCGCTTCTAGTCTTCAGTGATGCAAGAACGTTTGAGCATACATGTAATCTCTGAGCAAAAGCAGAGCCAATTCATAAAAGAACAATGTATATTTAAGAGCACACATCCAGTTTTGTGTGAGTGAAGGAAATCCACTTGCGAGTGGAGATTTGTGCTCGCGCATTACATGGATCACGTAACATTATGCGCTCTCGATATGTCTAATATCAAGCTATAGAAACCGCCTAAAATTAAGTATAAAGAGGAGAAGAAAGCGGCCCTAGGCAGCTACACATGCCAGGATCCGCCACTGCCAGATGCAGTTAGAAATTTACTAAAAACAAGTCTATCACAAGACATCTTGTGGGGGGGGGGGATGCACCTGGGGTGGCCAGCCAAATTTCAGGGGGGGCCGGTGCCACCCCTGGCCACCATGTAGATCCTGGGGGCTCAGTCTCATGGTGCTGCCTGCGTCATATGTGGGGGAACCAGCTGGATGTGGCGGCTTCCTATTTCAACTCTCATTATGCATCGAGGAGCAACCGAAGAAATTCTCCACCGACTGTACGAAGGTAGCCTTCTTAATTTCTCTACTGCAATGGGCAAAGGCCATATGGGATGCTAATAGTGTCATGAATAACTCTTATGAAGCTTTCACCACTCACTTCAAGGAAGTATTCGGCTCCTCTGCGGATGAGATCTCCATCGTCGATCAACTACTGTGGTTGCATCAGAGAGAGCCATCGACCAGTGAATATACCATCCAGTTTCGAATGTTGGCGGCGGCTAGTGGATGGAACGAAGCAGCTCTCTTGAGCACTTATCGCCAAGGTCTTAATCCCCGGATCCGAGCTCAAATGGTGATCTACGAGGATTCCATCGGATTGGAGAACTTCATGTTAAAAGCTAATCGCTTTTCTCAACACCTAGCCGCCTGCCCAACCGCCGAAGCCACCCACCAGTCTGGATTCCCCCTCTGTATTCCAAGGATTTATGAACAAGGTGTTCCGGGAATTCCTCCAAAAGTCAGTCATCATGTATATCGATGATATACTCATCTATTCCTGGAACCTGGTCGAACATCGCCACCATGTTAAGCAGGTCCTACAAAAACTATGACAACACCATCTATTCCTGAAGCTGGAGAAATGTGAATTCCACCGCTCCACGGTACAGTTCCTCGGCTATAACATCAGCCCAGAAAGTATCCAGATGGACCAGGGGAAGGTAACCACCATCACTGAGTGGCCTGTTCCTCAGTCAGTGAAGGAACTCCAGAGGTTCTTGGGATTTGCTAACTTCTATCTATGCTTTATTCAAGATTTCAGTTGACATACAGCACCATTGACCACCATCCTTCGAGGAAAGCCCAAGTCCCTGTCCTGGACTTCCTGTGCCCACGAAGCCTTCCAAGCACTCAAAAAGGCCTTCAGCACGGCTCCCATCCTTCGCCACCCGAATCCTGAGTCCCCATTTGTGATCGAAGTTGACGCCTCCACCACCGGCGTGGGAGCCGTGCTGTCCCATCAGTTTGGTGAGCCTCCACACCTCCAGCCTTGCGCATACTTCTCCAAGAAACTGACCCCAGCGGAGCAAAACTACGACATCGGGAACCGGGAGTTGTTGGCTATCAAGCTCACTCTTGATGAATGGAGGCATTGGCTGGAGGGAGCAAACCACCCATTTACAGTTATTAGCGATCATTAGAATCTCCAATACCTACTAGGGGTGTAATGATTCATCGATATGGATTGATACATCGATACAATGTCTGACGATACAATGCATCGATGTCACACGTAATATATCGATATCTGTAAAATAAATGGGCACCTTATTTGGCACTTTCCAAATTTTCACATAATGTCCGTCTATGCATTACCGCCAAGGGGTGCATTCTCGTTCAAACTCAGGGATCAAGACTCAGTATTAGGACTGCTCAAAGGCACAAGAGGCTCGGGATTTTTTGTGGAACAGTCGAGCGGTGTGTGAGAAGTTTCTATAGAGTACCACCGGCCTCACCCCCTTCCAGTGCATGCTCGGCTATCAACCTCCACTGTTCCCGTGGACAGGAGAACCATCGGACGTTCCAGCTGTGGACTACTGGTTCCGAGTGAGAGAGTGTGGGACTCAGCTCACATCCACCTCCAGCGCGCTATACGGAGACACAAGGCCTTCGCGGATGCTCGATGTGCCATCACTCCAGTTTACCATCCAGGAGATAAGGTATGGATTTCAACCCAGGATCTGCGTCTCCGTCAGCAATGCAGGAATCTGAGTCCCCGCTACATTGGTCCGTTCACGGTCGAGAGGCAGATCAACGAAATCAGCTACAGGCTACACCTACCCCCAGGTACCACATTCACCCCTCTTTCCATGTGTCCCTACTAAAACCCTTCTCTCCTGCCACTCCAGATGCGCCGGAACCACAGGAACCCCCTCCTCCGGAGATCCTCGATCAACCATCCATGTACCAAGTTAAGGACATCCTGGACTCACAGCGACGGGGTGCCCGGCTTGAGTACCTGGTGGACTGGGAGGGGTATGGACCAGAGGAACGATCCTGGGTGGCCCAGGACGATATCCTAGATCCCATGCTTCTGGAGGAATTCCGTCGACTACATCCTAATCGTCCTGCACCCAGAGGCCGAGGTCGCCCTCGTCGTCCCATCAGGGCATCAGGAGCCACCCCTGGAGGAGGGGATAATGTCAGGAACTTACAGGCACAGCCACCTCAATCATCACCAGCACCTGATCCTTATCACTCCCGATCCCAATCGCTGGAGTACTGATCACCTGCACCCAGCAATCACTCACCTGGATAAAGCCATCATCACGCCAGTACTCCGGCGTCCGGTCTACCGTTCACTACTCCGAACTGGTGCCCGACCCATCTCCTCTAAACTTGCTCTTTCTCAGCCCTCAGATTCCCATTGACATTCTCCAGTGATTCTCCATTGCTGTCTCCCCCTGTCTCACTCTCCAGAGCTCTGGGCTTCATCCATTCAGTGACTTACCATATCATTGTCATACTGCATCTTCTAAATAAACTATCTGCTTAACTAACCCTCCGTCTGTATCCTGGTTTGTGACACCGTTCTAATGACGGACAAAACACACGACTACCTCCGACATTCGCTCGTCAAAAACCCTGTTAACACCATTTGAGCATGATTTTTTTTTTTTTGAAAATGTTCAGTGCAAGTGTCTGATCATATATGAAGCCAAAATACCAACTCTGACGATGCACTGTTTAATTATTGGGGGGAAAACCTTTTTTTGTGTGTGTGTGTGTGTTTAGTGGTTTGCTTATCAAATCTGTGCCACTGCAGAAAAACGGTTGGGAAACACTGCACCACATAGCATGTGTGAGTCATATACAGTATCTTACCACAGTGTCTTCAGTTTACAGTGAGGATCCTCCAGTACAGCAGAGAGCAGCTTCATACTAGAATCTCTTAGTTTATTCTGAGACAGATTCAGTTCTCTCAGGTGTGAGGGGTTTGATCTCAGAGCTGAAGCCAGAGCAGCACAACCTTCATCTGTGACGCCACAATCATACAACCTGTAGAGAGATGAAAATCATGCATGTGGAACACTATCAAACAGCTATCAAAAAAAACAAAACAAAAAAAAACAATCAAACAACTTGCAATTTCAATACAATTAAATTAATTCAAACCATGAGAAAAAAAAATGCACATGCACGTTTCATGGGCAAATTGACACAAAATTTTTAAAGACAGGATTAAATCAACATTTATCTACTGAGTAAAATTGTAATTGTATTGTAATTGAGTGAAAATGAAATTAATTTAATTCAACTTCTAACTGGTTTAACGTTTAGTAATCCACATGCTGGACTGTGAAGAGGCAGAAAGTTATAATATAAGTTTAAGTCTAGCTCTTGTCATTAAGATGCCCTTCTGTATAATTTAAAAACTCAAAAAATATAAATAACAAACATGTATAATTAATAACTGCCTTGTAGATTTCAAACGTTGTCATCAAAAGTGTGTGTTCAGGTAAGCTGCTGTTTTGCTCCAGTAACTGATTCATCAGATTTGAGGAGATTTGGGCTGCTGTATATATGAGCTGCTTCTTCACTTGTTTGGTTGCTTTCAATTTCTGCTTGGTTTTTAATGCCAGATGAGAAAAATGTAAATTCATTTTGCATGTTAATTTTAAAAAAATTAATTTGAAAACCTAAATTATTTATTTGTTACTTTTCTGACTTTGTTTGAATGCCTGAAAAAAATCTTTTACAGTGTCTCTGTATTGAAAACATCAAAATGTCTAAAATAATAGCTACAGCACTGAACATTTTAACTTTTAACTTTGCTTTTATCTTTAAAGATTTAAAGCTTTTAACTTGGATTTTCTTAATGTTTTAACAGTGAAGAGATTGTTCTCATTGATACTTACTGAACTGATCTGGATTCTTTAATCACAGGCAGCAACTTCTGAAGAACTTTCATATTTTCAGGATTATTCTTTCCTTTAACAAATTTATCAAAACAAAACTCATTCAGTTCCTCTTCTGATGTCAACAACACAAAAACTAAAGCTGACCACTGAGATGAAGAGAGTTTGGCTTCACTTAAATTTCCAGATTTCAGATACTGTTGTATTTCCTCCACTAGTGAACGATCACCCAGTTCATTCAGACAGTGGAACAGATTGATGGATTTCTCTGGAGAGTCAATGGTCCTGATCTTCTTCTTGATGTACTCAACTGTTTTCTCATTGCTGTCAGAGCTGCTTCTTTTCAGCTTCATTATTCGTTGGAGGAGAATCTGATGAGACTCCACTGACAAACCCAGAAGGAACCGCAGGAAAAGATCCAGATGTCCATTTTTACTCCATTTCAGAGCCTCTTTCACAGCTCTCTGATGCAGCTCAGATAATGAAACATGTTCTGATGAACTGAATTGAAACTGTTTCTTCACTTTAGACCGTAAACTCTGTTTGGTGATTGGCTCAAACTCATTTCTGTTGTGGTTTGTACAGGAGAGGTGCACATATAGAGCTGCTAGATGTTCCTGAATGCTCAGATGAACAAAGCAGAAGACTTTCCCCTGATACAAGCCCAACTCCTCTCTGAAGATCTGAGTGCACAATCCTGAGTACACTGATGCTTCTGTGACATCAATGCCACACTCTCTAAGGTCTTCCTCATAGAAGATCAGATTTCCTTTCACAAGCTGCTGAAAAGCCACTTTCCCCAGTTTGAGGGTCATATCTTCATCTGTCACCTTCTTCTCATAGTCCTTCTCATGTTTGATGCTGATCTGAAGGATCAGGAAGTGTGTGTACATTTGAGTGAGAGTCTTGGGAATCTCTCCACTCTCTGCTGGACTCAACATCTTCTCCAGAACAGCGGCTGAGATCCAGCAGAACACTGGGATGTGGCACATGATGTAGAGGCTCCTTGATGACTTCAGGTGTGAGATGATCCTGTCGGCCAGACTCTGATCACTGATTCTCTTCCTGAAGTATTCCTCCTTCTGTGGCTCATTGAAGCCTCGTACCACAATGAGGTTCATCAGCAGCACGTCCACTGAGGCTGATTCAGATATATTACACAGTTTCACTTCACTCTTAAAGTCCAGAGACAGACGACACTCATCCAGACCATCAAAGATGAACAACACTTTATATTTATCACTGGATATTTCCATTTCTTTAGTTTCAGGGAAAAAGACATGAAGAAGATCTGAAAGACTGAGTGTTTTGTCCTTCACCAGATTGATTTCTCTGAAAGGAAGTGGAAATATGAGCTGGACGTCGTGATTCTCTTTCCCTTCAGCCCAGTCCAGGATGAACTTCTGCACAGAGACTGTTTTTCCAATGCCAGCGACTCCCTTTGTCAGCACAGTTCTGATGGCTCTGTCTTGTCCAGGTAAAGGTGTAAAGATATCACTGCATTTGATGGCTGTGTCCACTGTTGCTGGTCTCCTGGATTGTGTCTCAATCTGTCTCACCTCATGCTCATTACTGATCTCTCCACTCTCACTCTCTGTGATGTAGAGCTCTGTGTAGATCTCATTCAGGAATGTCGGGTTTCTCTGCGTCGCTGTTCCCTCATACAGACGCTCAAACTTCTTCATCAGATTTGATCTGAACGTGTTGAGGACTTCATGGCTGGAAAATTAAAATACCAGATTATTACATATAAAGGTAAATGTACAGAGCAAAATTACTTTTTTCTTTTTGTATTATGAGACATTGAACATATCATAGGGTTTATGAAATGTGTCAGTTATTAATGATGTATTTGAGTAATGTTTACCTCACACCAGGATAAGTGTTGTGTTGTGGTTGATTCATAGACTCATCATATTTCTTACAGACAGGTTTTGTTACTGATCTGTGTTGCAGGATTGATTGAATCAAGAAACAAACACTCTGACATTGGTGACATTTTTCTCATTACCTTAATAACAGATGTGACTTTATTAAAAACACACCTGCTCAAGATCAAAACTGTAAAAAAAAAAAAAATACCATTGAAATAAATTGAAATAAATGAACAATTCTACTCTGTGCTCTATATCTGCTCGTTGTCATTAGATTTACTGTATTTCCTAGCCAGACTTCTGCTCATATTTAGTTATTATAGTGATGTATAATTATGGCAGTTTAATTTAAAATATCATACTATAATCATATCTTTTACAAAACAATTTAATACTTGAGGTTAAACCTTGTGTCATCATTCTTAAAATTAATTGGACAAGGCAAAGAAACATCACTCCTCATAGACACACAGCTGGGCTCTGCTTCTGATCTCTTCTGATGAACTGAACTATAACAGAGAGTGTGTGAGCAAATGTTAAAATATCAGATGAAATCATGAAATAATCACATGATAATACAAACAAACAAATATTTCTATTATGTCTGCTAATGAAATATTGTACCTGAGATTTTGAGGATGATCTCTAGACTCGTCAGTCTTCATAAAATTAATTGGACAAGGCAAAGAAACATCACTCCTCATAGACACACAGCTGGGCTCTGCTTCTGATCTCTTCTGATGAACTGAACTATAACAGAGAATCCTTTGAATTACTGTATTAATATTAACTTTTATTTGGAAAAAAATATATATATTTTCATCAATACTCTGTTGATACAGAAACCATAAACTAAAGTTATTTCACAGACTATCTGCCATTATAACTAATACAAATTCCTCAATTACATGAATACCTAATATAAAACATTATAAAACATTAAAACACAATATAAATACGAGCGACAGCTCTGGCTCTGGCTCTGATCTCTTCTGCTGTACAGATTTAATGAAAACATTCATTTTATTAAAGGAAAATTTAAAAATTAAATCCTTCATAAGGAGGTTCTATGGTCTTGTTGTTTTAAATAAAATTCTAATTTTAACTTGACATAAAAAAAAAAAACACATTGAAAGGGTGTTTGTTGTGAATATTTAGATCTGGTGACTGTTCATACATTCTTTGTTTTACTGACAAGCAGTATTTAAAAACATCATTGCAAACTGTTGTGGGAAAATAAAGTTGATGTATTATCTCACATATTTGCAGGAGACTTCCATGTTTTAAAAAGTGTTGTTAAGTGTTAGCTTATTATGTTTATGTTAATATGACTTAAATTTTCAAATTTTTTTAATCTGCCTGTAAATGTTTGTATCTCATGGGCGGGCGTGGGCTTGAGGTTATGTTTTGGGCCCTGTACCTACACTACAAATGCCCTCAAATAGAACATCATTATGGAGTAACACAAAACACACAATATTCATAAATAGTACAATTAATATGCCTAACACGTCTAGGCTATAGTCAAAGTTTAAATGTAATATTAAATATTCATTATAATATAATAAACAGGATGTGTTCTCTCAGTTGAGAGATCAAAATCCTGAAATAACTTTGAGCAAAAAAAAAAAAAATAATAATAATAATGTTGTCATATCTGCATCCTCTTATGTCAAGTTCTTATTTAATCAGTAAATTCAATCGAATAAAAAGACATGCTGGCTATTAAAAATCAAATTAAATCACTATCAACAAAATTAATAGATGGATTGTGCATAAATGTTAAGTTTAAATATAACATTTTAAAAATATTGAAATATTAAATGATTGCAAAAATGAAATAAGCTACTTTTTAAAATACGAATCTACACCAGCCGGTAGGTGGCATCAAGTGACTGTGGCAGCAAGTCTTAATGAGTGAGTTGACTCAACTGATTCGTTTAAAAAGCTGATTCATTTAACTTTGCAAACGACTGTATTTATAGCCTGACTGAATCATTCGCTGGTCGTGTAACGCTGAGGAACAAAACACTATTGTTCGGAGACGCAGCGGTTCTGCTGTTTGTTCTTTCTTTCTGATGGAGCAAAATGGAATTTTGTGTCTGAAAGTTACTCTGTAAGTTATTGTTTATTGTACATTTGCGATAGTGCAGATATTCAAGATAGGCTAAGTCACATATCAAAGGCATAGCTATGTTATAAAAACTGAAACTCATTAAATTGCTATTTTTTATTAAAAATCATTTTGATGGCATTTCTTAGCCACTACGTGTAATGGCAGTAAGACGAGAGAGAGCACTCAAAACTCATCAGATGATCACATAATTTAGTGGAATATTAATATAGTAATATAGAATCATTCTCTGTAAAAGAAATGAGGAGTGAACATTTGAGAATTTATCATCTTTCTAAATGTGCGCTCTTTGGGGCTAAAGGCTTAATGCAGCTGTTTAAAGTAGCCATGTGATAGCAAACCAATCGGTGCAGACACGATTCAATACATGTGTCCATCTTCTACGTGAAATAATCATAAATTCCAGTTTATGCTGTTTGATTGTGGCCTCGAAGGTCGTAGTTGTAAGCTGTATCCCCAGCTGGCCCGGTTAGATCTCGCGTGCGCAGTGGAAATGCGGCTAATAAATTCTGAATTCTGACTGGCATATAACGAACAAATCAAACAAATGTAAACAGGCAAAGGCGGGGCCCCCTACAAGGCGGGGCCAATGGGCAGGTCAGTTGTGACTTTATTAAAAACACACATGCTCAAGATCACAACTGTAAAAAAAAAAAATAACATTTAAATAAACTGAAATAAATAAACAATTCTACTCTTTGCTCTATATCTGCTCGTTGTCATTAGATTTACTGTATTTCCTAGCCAGACTTCTGCTCATATTTAGTTATTATGGTGTTGTATAATTATGGCAGTTTAATTTAACATATCATACTAAAATCATATCTTTCACAAAACAATTTAATACTTGAGGTTAAACCTTGTGTCATCACTCTTAAAATTAATTGGACGAGGCAAAGAAGCATCACTCCTCATAGACACACAGCTGGGCTCTGCTTCTGATCTCTTCTGATGAACTGAACTATAACAGAGAGTGTGTGAGCAAATGATAAAATATCAGATGAAATCATGAAATAATCACAATAAAACAAACAAACAAATATTTCTATTATGTCTGCTAATGAAATATTGTACCTGAGATTTTGAGGATGACGTATAGACTCGACAGTCTTCATAAAATTAATTGGACGAGGCAAAGAAGCATCACTCCTCATAGACACACAGCTGGGCTCTGCTTCTGATCTCTTCTGATGAACTGAACTATAACAAATAATCTTTTGAATTACTGTATTTATATTAACTTTTATTTTGAAAAAAAAAAATATTTTCATCAATACTCTGTTGATACAGAAACCATAAACTAAAGTTATTAAAAACATTCATTTTATTAAAGGGAAAATTAAAAACAAAAAATACCTTCATAAGGAGGTTCTATGGTCTTGTTGTTTTAAATAAAATTCTAATTTTAACTTAACATAAAAAAACACACACATTAACAGGGTGTTTGTTGTGTATATTTAGATCTGGTGACTGTGTTCATACATTCTTTGTTTTACTGACAAGCAGCATTTAAAAACATCATGGCCATCTGTGATGAGAAAATACTCTCCCTCATATAAAAGTTGATGTATTATCTCACATATTTGCAGGAGACTTCCATGTTTTAAAAAGTGTTGTTAAGTGTTAGTGTCATTGAGACAAACCCTGTGATTCCCTCCTCTGGCTAGCAGAGGGCTCCATCACCCGAATACTAGCGCACACGCATCCATTCACTCACTTACACTGACACTGACTCACACTACATTTCCCACAAGCCCCGTCCTTGGACTCTGATTATGCTACAGCTGTAGCTTATTGGACAGTATAAAGCTGCCAGTTTCCTTGTGTTCATCGCGAGGTCTTGTATTTACTACGGTGTACATTTCTGAGCATTCATATCCTGTTTGATTACCTGTTGCTGATATTGTCTGTTCCCCGTCTTCGATTGTTTGCTGCCTGCCTTCTGACTATTGCTATTGATTATTGGACTTTGATACATTGCTTGATACCCCGACACTCTGCCTGTTTAACGACCACGAATCTGCCTGTTCCACGCTGTTGTGTTTGCTGATCCTGACCACTGCCTGTATGACCCTGATTATTGTTAATAAAGCCTGCTTATGGATCCCACTTCGATTGACGTCTCGTTACAGAAGACCTCGCTGGCACAAGATCTAGCGGCTTTCAACCATCTATGTGCTATGATGGCTTCCCAGGCAAGTCAGATTGCTGATAATCAGCTTCAGCTGAATCACCTCACAACTATTACGGAGGAATTGGTCAAGGCAGTTCAAAGTCTCCATACCGCTGCACCTGCCACCGCTTCATCTGAGCCCGCTGCTATTACACACCTGGCTGAGACGCCAACTCACGTTAACCCACGTCATGCATTCCCAAAGATGTTTGATGGTGACGCAATGAAATGCAAAGGTTTTCTACTGCAGTGCTCACTCTTCGTGGAATAGCAACCCATGTTATACAACACTGAGTCTGGTAAGATCGCATTCGTTAGTTCTCTATTGACTGGGAGAGCACTTGAATGGATTACTGCTGTGTGGCGTCCTGATGGAACAGCTTTTGTGAGGTCTTTGATCACCCCAAGGAGGGGAAAGGGGCAAGCTATCGCCTATTGGAATTGTCACAAGGAAGACGCACGGCAGTTGAGTACGCTCTAGCTTTCCGCACGCTTGCAGCACAAACCAACTGGGTGAGTGATACTTTAAAAGTATTATTTCGAAAAGGGATTAAATCATGACCTTCAGACTGAGCTTGCTTGTAGAGATGAAGGCAGAGACTTGAAAGATTTCATCGAACTGGCTATTACCATAGACAACCTACAACAATCACGACGTTCCAGATCATGCAGTCCCATGCTACCACTCTACCCAACGAGTCACACGAGCCCATGCATGTGAACGCCTATCATCTATCTTCTGAAGAGAAGAATCGTCGTCTCACCAATCGCCTATGTTTCTACTGTGGTCAGCCTGGTCATCAACGGAGCTCATGTCCTGCACACCCCACTACTGAATCTCTATGATCGGTGAGTCCCTCTTTAAATTCCATCAGCCCCACGCAATGTGTTGTTTGTTCCCATTGTTCTATGGATGAATGGTACTCAAGGAGCTACGACTGCCATGCTGGATTCAGAAGCGGCAGGAAACTTTATGTCTGAGGAATTTTTCTCATAGTCATGCTGTCTCTCTAATTCCGTGTTCTACACCTCTCTCGGTAGAGACAATACATGGGCGCCCACTGGGCTCTGGATTGATAAAGTCTATGTCTCAGGAACTCCAAATGTCTACCGAGCTCCTTCATGAGGAGAAGATTCATTTCTATATCCTTCCTATGTCTAACACTCCTATTATTCTAGGATTGCCTTGGCTTCGCCGCCATGATCCTCTAATATCATGGAGGGAGGGTCAAATTGTTAATTGGAGTTCCCAGTGTCAACACACCTGTCTGTCTACTGTCAAACCATTACCTGTCTGTAGAGTCAACGTCACTCAAGAGGTCTTATCCATACCCAACCTGCCTAAAGAATATGCCGATCTGTCCATCGCCTTCAGTAAGTCCAAAGCCAACACACTACCACCACATCGTACTAGTGACTGTGCTATTGATCTGCTTCCAGGACACATGCCTCCCAGAGGTTGTATATTCCCACTGTCTCAACCCACATCCGAAGCCATGAAAAAATACATCGAGGAGGAACTAGAGAAGGGGTTCATTCGTCCATCCACGTCTCCTGCGTCTGCTGGTTTCTTCTTTGTGCACAAGAAGGATGGAGGTTTATGTCCTTGCATCGACTACCGTGGACTGAACAAAATCACAGTGAAATTTCGATACCCATTACCACTGGTTCCATCAGCACTTGAAAAACTTCACTCAGCCCAATTCTACACCAAGCTGGATTTACGGTGCGCTTACAACCTCATCCGCATCAGAGAGTCCAACAGTCCAACACTGCCTCAACAACCACCAAATGACACAATCAAGGATATGTTGAATCGTTGGGCCAGGTCAACAGTCCGTCAGTCTTCCAATCCTTAATTAACGCCGTGTTCAGAGACATGCTAAACAAGATGGTAATCGTATACATTGATGACATTCTCATATACTCCAACACCTTTGACGAACACATACATGATGTCAGAGCTGTCTTACAACGTCTCATATATCACCAACTGTATGCCAAAGCAGAGAAGTGTGAGTTTCGCAGCACATCTACATCGTTCTTGGGTTACATCCTCAGTCCTGAGGGGGTCGCGATGGATGAGCAGAAGGTCAATGCTATCTTTAACTGGCCCGAATCCGTCACCTCGAAGGAGCTTCAATGCTTCCTGGGTTTCACCAACTTCTATAGACGCTTCATCCGTGACTTCAGTACCATTGCCAGTCCTCTAACATCCATGGTCGAGAGGGGTCCACTGACTGGAATGGTCAGATTCAGCCCGCCAAGCTTTCCAAGAGTTAAAACAGCGCTTCATCTCCGCACTTATACTCTATCACCCCGACCCTTCACTCCCGTTTGTGGTCGAGGTGGACACCTCCAGTACCAGGCTGGGTGTGTAGTTCTATCACAACGCCAGGGTCCCATGTCTAAATTGTACCCATGTGCGTTCTATTCCAGAAAACTGAATGCTGCTGAACGTAACTATGATGTTGGGGACAGAGAATTGCTGGCGATGAAAGCTGTGTTTGAGGAGTGGAGACATTGGCTTGAGGGTGCAAACTACCCCTTTACAGTACTGACTGATCACAAGAACCTCGAATACCTTCGCACAGCAAAGAGACTCAATCCCAGACAGGCAAGATGGTCACTCTTCTTCACTCGCTTTAACTTCACTGTCACCTATCGTCCTGGTTCAAAGAATACCAAAGCCGATGCACTGTCTCGACAGTTTGAGGAGGATTTTCTGCTAATCCTGAGAGCCTTCTGCCCTTTCAAGTCAATGTAGCACCCATTCAGTTGGATCTCATGACCCTAATCCAACAACAGAACGCTCTGAGCGAAGTCCCCGCCGATTGTCCTACAGACAAGGTGTTTATTCCTGCCGAACTGCGAGATCAGGTATTGAATCATGTCCATTGTCTGCCGTCTTCTGTTCACCTTGGTATTAACTCCACCATACATCTACTGCAAAATCGCTTCTGGTGGAACACACTCATCAAAGACACCACTTCCTTTGTCCAGAGATGCCAAATCTGTAACATCAACAAGACACCCAAACAGCTGCCAGCAGGTCTTCTTCAGCCACTTCCCATTCCACAACGACCCTGGTCACACATCGCTATTGACTTCATCACAGATCTCCCAGAATCAGATGGTAACACAGTCATCCTCACCATAATAGACAGATTCTCCAAAGCCTGCCATCTCATCCCATTACCAAAACTTCCCACTGCCATGCAAACTGCTGAGCTATTATGTAACTGGGTCTTTTGTTTATATATAGGCTACCAGAGGACATCGTGTCTAACTGCGGACCTCAGTTCACATCACGTCTGTGTTCTTCAAGGCCCTAGACATTAATACATTAATTAAGAACGACTCAACCAAGAACTAACATGCTTCCGCAGATCCTATTGTAATCAGAACCAGAACGATTGGGCCTGCTTCCTTATGTGGGCTGAGTACGCCCAAAATTCCATTCTCCAAACAGCCACTGGCCTGTCTCCTTTCAAGTGCATTCTGGGATTCCAACCTCCGTTGTTTCCTTGGTCCGGTGAGCCTTCAGATGTCCCTGCTGTAAACGACTGGCTTAACCGAAGTGAAGCCACTTGGAACCAGGCACATAATCAACTGCAACATGCAATCCATCGTCAAAGGGATCAGGCAGATGGACGAAGACGTCCCGGTCCAGACTACAGGCCAGGTCAATGGGTTTGGCTATCCACCTTAGACTTACGCCTCCGTCTTCTATGCAAAAAGCTGAGTCCAAGGTACGTGAGTCCATTTCAAATAACACGCCAAATTACACCAGTTTCTTTCCGTCTAGCATTGCCCAGTACTTACCGTATTTCTCCCTCCTTTCATGTTTCCCTGCTCAAGCCCACTGCTATTCCCCGTGAGGAGGGAGAGGGGAGGTCCGGTGATCAGAGCCCCCAACACATCCTGGTAGAGGGTGAGGAGGCGTACCAGGTCCGAGAGCTGCACGATTCCAGACGTCGGGGACACCTACTTCGATATCTGGTCAACTGGGAGGGGTACGGCCCAGAGGAACAGTCATGGGTCAATGCTGACGACATTCTCGATCCCAATCTGGTGGAAGAGTTCCACCGCAACCATCCTGAAAACCGTCCCCTCGACCACGTGGTGGACCCTGACGTTGTCTGCCTCCTTGCACCAGGAGTCACTCGCGGGGGGTGGGCGGGGGTTGTTGGGGCTCTGTCACGGAGACAAACCCCGTGATTCCCTCCTCTAGCCAGCAGAGGGCTCCATCACCCGAATACTAGCACACACACATCCATTCACTCACTTACACTGACTCACACTACATTTCCCACAAGCCCCATCCTTGGACTCTGATTATGCTACAGCTGTAGCTTATTGGACTTCAGTAAGACCAAGATGGCGGCGCGTACACATCGCAAGGCTCGGCGTCTCTCCAGTTTTTGCCAATTTGCAGTATTTTTCCTGCTCATCTCGGGTCTGTTCATACTGAACAGATTTGCTTTAACATCATACACCCAACAGGAGCTTTTGGATATTGGTGAGGACTTTTCCAACAGTTTTATCGCCAATCTTCGACTCATCCCTAAGATCTCCAGAACACCCGAGGCTACGCACTCTACCCGGCCGGGCGGAAGTGCTAGCAGGTGGCGTCGAGGTCGTAAACAAAGGCGGGGGAAGCGTGGTGGTCTAAGAGCTAAGCTAAAGCTAACACCGCTCCGTCTCTCTTTACCCAGCATTTTCCTCGCTAATGTGCGGTCACTGGTGAACAAAATGGACGAGTTACAACTTTGCATCTCCCACAGTAAGACACTTTTGGATTGCAATGTCATGGTTTTCACAGAAACATGGCTACACAGCGAAGTACACTATAATGCTACTGAGCTAGCCGGACGCTACACACTCCGGGCAGATAGAACAGCAGATGACTCCGGCAAAACAAGACTGTGGTGCATTGTGCATTTATGTCAACAAAGCTTGGTGTACGGACACTGTCATTGTTGGGAGACACTGCTCAGCTAACCTAGAGTTTCTCATGGTTAAATGTAGACCTCTTTATCTGCCGCGGGAGTTCACTTCCACCATTATAACAGCAGTCTATATTCCACCGGATGCTAATGCCAAGCGTGCTTTGAACGAACTTCATGCAGTCATTAGTAAACAACAGACTGCTCACCCGGAGGATGCTTTTATTGTCGCGGGTGATTTTAATCTCTCCAAATTAAAGACAGTGCTCCCCAAATTCCATCAGCATGTTTCCTGCCACACCAGAGGAGACAAAACTTTGGATCATGTTTACAAAAACATTGATGGAACCTACATCGCAACACCCCTCCCCCATCTCGGACAGTCTGATCACCTTTCTTTGTTTCTCACCCCTAAGTATTCACCCCTCATCAACCGAGTGAAGCCATCAGTGAGGACCATCAAAGTGTCTCCAACTGGAGCAGACTCTTTACTTCAGGACAGGTTTCAACACACTGACTGGAGTATGTTTGCTTCTCAGGCTGCCTGTGGCTCTCACACGGACATTGACATCTATACCTCCTCTGTACTGGATTACATCAACACCAACATTGACAGATTTACAACAGAAAAACAGATCACAACATACCCTAATCAGAAGCCATGGATGAACAAGGAGGTGCGACTTCTGCTGAGAGCCCGCAACACTGCCTTCAGGTCAGATGACACTCAGGCCTACAGCAAATCCAGGGCTAACCTGAAAAGGGGCATCAAAAATGCCAAGTACTGCTACAAGCTGAAGGTAGAGGAACACTTTTCCAACTCTGACCCTGACGCATGTGGCAGGGCATCCAGGTCATCAGCGACTAAAAAGTCAAGCAACTCCGCTCCAACGGTCACAGACGTCTCCTTCCTTAACGAGCTAAATGACTTTTATGCTCACTTCAACAGCGACAGCAAGGAGACGGCCACCAAAATCACACACTCAGCAAACCACCAACCCCTCAAACTCAGATGTCCACACTGCATTGAGCCGGATCGACGCACACAAGGCTGCTGGCCCGGACGGCATTCCTGGTCGTGTGCTTAGGGCATGTGCTGAGCAGCTTGCAGGGGTCTTCACAGACATTTTCAACCTGTCCCTCACCCAAGCAACTGTGCCAACATGTTTTAATTCCACATCCATTGTGCCAACACCGAAACACTCCTCCCCGATGTGCTTAAATGACTACTGCCCCGTAGCACTCACACCCATCATTATGAAGTGCTTCGAGCAACTGGTTCTAGCACACCTCAAGAACTGCCTCCGACCCACACTGGACCCACACCAATTTGCCTAACGTAAAAAAATAGGAGCACAGAGGATGCAGTATGCACAGTGCTGTACTCTGCACTCACACACTTGGACAATAACAACACATACGTACAGATGTTGTTTGTTGACTTCAGCTCAGCATTTAACACCGTCATTCCCTCCAAGCTGACCATAAAACTTGGAGACCTGGACATTAACCCCTCCCTCTGCAACTGGATTATGGACTTTCTGACCAACAGACCTCAGCATGTTAGGTCAGGCCACACCTGCTCCACCACCTTCACACTTAACACCGGCGTACCACAGGGCTGTGTGCTGAGCCCATTACGCTACTCCCTCTACACCCACGACTGCAAGCCTGTGCATGGATCAAACTCCATCATTAAGTTTGCAGATGACACCACGGTGATTGGCCTCTTTAGAGACAATGATGAGACTGCCTACAGGGAGGAGGTACGGCACCTGGCCACATGGTGCGCTGACAATAACCTGCTCCTTAATACCAGCAAGACAAAGGAGCTCATTGTAGACTTCAGGAAGAAGAAAGGAAGCATGCACAACCCCATCCACATTAACAGGATGGTTTGTTGAACGTGTCTCCAGCTTCAAGTTCCTGGGAACCATCATCTCGGAGGACCTGTCCTGGACCACAAACACCTCCAGCCTGGTCAAGAAGGCTCACCAGCGCCTCTTCTTCCTCAGGACACTGAAGAAGAACCAGCTGTCTTCAGCTGTGCGATCGAGAGCATCTTGACCCGTTGCATCACAGTCTGGTATGGGAACTGCTCAGTTGCTGACTGCAAGGCACTGCAGAGGGTGGTGAAAACTGCCCAACGCATCACAGGGACACCACTTCCTGCTATTGAGGACATCCAGAGGAAACGCTGTCTACGTCAAGCTCGCAGCATTCTTAAGGACTCTTCTCACCCTGACCACAGACTGTTTAACCTCCTGCCCTCTGGGAGGCGCTTCAGGAGCGTCCGGACAAGGACCAGCAGATTCAGGAACAGCTTTTTCCCTACAGCTGTCTCCTTACTGAACTCTGCCCTATTTATTTACTTACAATCAAGCAAAAACAGTAAACTTGTTATTACTTGCACTACTTCACCACATCTGATTTATCTATTTATTTACTTACAATCAAGCAAAAACAGTAAACTTGTTATTACTTGCACTACTGTCTGTTCATCCAGAATACTGAGTAATCCATTTGCACACTGAAATATTTTCTATGCACTTTACTGTCCATTGCACTAGTATAAATAATGTTCATATGTTCATAGTTTCTGCCTATAGTGTACATACACTTTTACATAATCCATCTGTATAGTATGTTCATAGTACACCTAACTGTATATCATGCTGATAGTATTTAAAAATCTGTAAATTATGTCCATAATACTGCCTTATCTGTATATTTATGTACATTTGTAACATATTGTAGACCTTGTATATTCTGTACTTACTGCTTATTGCACTTCTGGTTAGATGCTAACTGCATTTCATTGCCTTGTACCTTACATGTGCAATGACAATAAAGTTGAATCTAATCTAAAGCTGCCAGTTCCTTGTGTTCATTGCAAGGTCTTGTATTTACTATGGTGTACATTTCTGAGCGTTCATATCCTGTTTGATTACCTGTTGCTGATATTGTCTGTTCCCCGTCTTCGATTGTTGCTGCCTGCCTTCTGACTATTGCTATTATTTATTGGACTTTGATACAGTGCTTGATACCCCGACACTCTGTTTAATGACCACGATTCTGCCTGTTCCACGCTGTTGTGTTTGCTGATCCTGACCACTGCCTGTATGACCCTGATTATTGTTAATAAAGCCTGCTTATGGATCCCACTTCGAGTGACGTCTCGTTACAGTTAGCTTATTATGTTTATGTTAATATGAACTCAATTTTCACATTTTTTATAATCTGCCTGTAAATGTTTGTATCTCATGGGCGGGCGGGGGCCCCTGGGCTTGAGGTTATGTTTTGGCCCTGTACCTACACTACAAATGCCCTCGAATAGAACATCATTATGGAGAAAAAACAAAACACACAATATACATAAATAGTACAATTAATATGCCTAACATGTCTAGGCTATAGTCAAAGTTTAAATGTAATATTAAATATCCATTAAATATATTTTACTGTGTACTAGTTCATAATATTTATTAAGTACTGTTGATGATGTGGTCTCAGCTTTGAAATAAATGTTAAAATATATTTTACTGTGTACAAAAAAAATGTTGTCATATCTGTGTCCTCTATCAACAAAATTCATAGATGGATTGTGCATAAATGTAAAGTTTAAATATAACATTTTGAAAATACTGAAATATTAAATGATTGCAAAAATTAAATAAGCTAATTTTTAAAATATAAAACTACAGCCGCCAGTAGGTGGCAGCAAGTCTTAATGAGTGAGTTGACGTCAACTGATTCGTTTAAAAATCTGATTCATTTAACTTTGCAAACGACTGTATTTATAGCCTGACTGAATCATTCGCTGGTCGTGTAACGCTGAGGAACAAAACACTATTGTTCGGAGACGCAGTGGTTCTGCTGTTTGATCTTTCTTTCTGACGGAGCAAAATGGAAATTTGTGTCTGAAAGTTACTCTGTAAGTTGTTGTTTATTGTAAACTCATCAGATGATCACATAATTTAGTGGATAATTTGAGATTTATCCTAATCTTTCTATATGTGTGCTCTAGACATGTGCCAGTATTCAGTAATGTGATATATCCCAGTAATGAATATGCACGATATTGTTATCCTGTGTACCTGTGTACTAAATACCATGAATAATTATATATTACAATATATTTAGAATTTGGAATGCATTTTAAGAATACTATTCCCATCAGCTGGTCAAAATGCACAACACCACTGTATGCTGCTTGAAAGACGCTCTGATTTAAACAAGCATGCATGAGAAGCACGTGAGAGACACGCTGAATGAAAGCACATTCACTCTCTGACAGCAGATGGCGCTAAACTGCAGAAAATGCAGCCCTTACCCTGGAAACCCCATAAATAAAGCAGCTGTGCTACTTTCTAAAACATATTTAAATAATTTTAAATAGCCATTCAGATTTGTGGATTCGCTATGGTGTTCATCACAGCGCCAGATACTTAAATATTTAGACTTATTAGGCTATTTATTTTCAATTTTTTTTTTCATTTTAATCTGTACTACAACATGCCCTAGATAGTGTTTGAAATTGTTTTGATTCTTTGTTGTTAATTCACACTTTACATTAGGGCTTCATTAGTTAACATTAGTTAATTCATTAGTTAACATAAACTGCCAATGAAACATTCTTCTGAACATTCATTAATCTTAGGTATTCCAATATTTAATAACATGCTGTTAAAATCGAAAGTTGCAACTGTGTTATTTAATGAGCTAACATGAACTAAGACTTTTTTTTTTAACAAAGATTAATAACTTCTGTAGCAAATGTAGCTATTGCTCAATGTGAATGTTAATGCATTAACTAAGGTTAACTAATGAGGTCTTATTGTAAAGTGATTCCTATGGGTCTTTATAGTTCTTTTCCACTTTAATCTGTGTAAAACATTTAACTTTATATAATTTTCTGTATTGCTTTATTGTATTTAAATGTTCAGTTATTTTTGTTATAAGAAAAAAAGTTATTTAACCTGTTATACTGTATTATGACCACTTTTTTTTACCAATTAATCGCAACAGGAAAATTTGATACCGGCATATCCCTAGTGCGCTTTTTGGGGCTAAAGGCTTTGTACAGCTGTTTAAAGTAGCCATGTGATAACAAATCAATCGGTGCAGACGCGATTCAATACATGTGTCCTTCTACACTGAACAAAATTCTAAACGCAACACTTTTGTTTTTGCCCCCATTTTTCATGAGCTGAACTCAAAGGTCTAAGACTTTTTCTATGTGCACAAAAGGCCTATTTCTCTCAAATATTGTTCACAAATCTGTCTAAATCTGTGTTAGTGAGCACTTCTCCTTTGCTACCTCACAGGTGTGGCATATCAAGATGCTAATTAGACAGCATGATTATTGCACAGGTGTGCCTTAGGATGGCCACAATAAAAGGCCACCCTAAAATGTGCAGTTTTATCACACAGCACAATGCCACAGATGTCGCAAGTTTTGAGGGACCCCTACAAGGCAGGCCCATGGGCTGTATCCCACTCAAGCCCAATGGTAATTCCGGCCATGCTCATGGGATACAATGGCCTTTTAGGGCTATAAATAAAGATTTTATTTATTTATTTATTTATTTATTTATTTTTTTACATATAGACTTTGTGGTCCACAGACTTTAGACCAGGGCTGTCAAACTCAGTTTCTGGAGGGCCACAGCCCTGCGGTGTTTAGTTTCTACCCTGGTCTAATGGTGCGTGTCAGATAGTCATGTCAGATAGATTGTATTTACAAGTTATGTTGTCACCTGTGCATTAATGAGTAATGTAAAATATAAATATAAGTTACATATACAAAATATTATATTATTGTATAATTACCATAGAATATGTAATATTCAGTTTACATCACCTTCAAAAACTGAATTAAAACGAAAAAAAGCAAAAACACGATGCATATTATTTATTCATCATTTTGTAGATGTAGAGTTAAAAAAAAAAAAGAAGTTGAATTTTATGTAGAAAAGTTGTTCCAATCAAAGTAACTTGTCTGCACCTGACTTTGTAATTTTGACTTCTCAACTCGTAAACATGAATGTCCCAGGAGGACTTGAACACAGCATAACACACAAACCATCTAGTTCCCAGATAAGCCTGAAGAACCTGTTTAGCTGGATCAGGTGTGTTTAATTATAGTTAGAGCTAAACTCTGCAGGGTGTGGTGCTCCAGGAACTGAGTTTGACACCCTGCTTTAGGCTTTGTAGCCTATTTCAGAAAATCAGTTCAATACTTCAAACTCTTAAACAATGATTTATTGTCAATCATTTAATCATTTTTCATTTAGTTAGCAATACTCAATTTAGTTTTAGTTCAACAAGACATGGATTATTTTTCAGGCATGTGTATATACACATATGTGTATCTGTATCTATGAAATAAGCTACTCAACAAAAACACGTATGCAAACGTGTATAAAAATGTACAAAATATATATAGTTTGCATGTGATTTTGTTTAGCTTGTGTTTTTGTTTTTGTTTATGATATTTCATACATCAGGTTTTTATTGCTAATATATGTGATTCATTGCAATTCTGTGATTATTGAGAGATAGACAAAATAACCCTCTTCCTCAAAGCCTGCTGTATCATATTCAACATTAACTTTTTAACATAAAAAAAATTACATAAAAAATGATAAATGCATAATG
>NC_056609.1:30339652-30514937 GCF_018340385.1 Cyprinus carpio | reverse complement strand
AGCCCCCAAAAATAGTGCAAGAATTTACGCCGAAGCCCAGTTGTCCGGGAGGGAACGTCAGGAGCCGTTCCTAGAGGGAGGGGTCCTGTCAGAGCCTTTGTTTTGCAATGGGGTTATTTGGCCACTAGGGTCCCAGTATGCACTCACGCAACTTGTGCCTTTCGTAATCAGTGTTATTTCACATGTTTCTCATTCTGGGCTGTCTATTTAAGCTGATCACTTCCTTTGCATCTTTGCTTGGGTTTATTGTTCCTAAGCCAAGTTGCTGCTGTAAGTCTGCTCTAGTTCCAAGATCTATTCTTTAAAGTATTTTGAATTGTTTCCTGTGAATAGTTTTGCTGTTTTTCTCTGAGTTTTTGTTTGGAGACTTTTACTATTTTTGACCCTTTCTGTCTGAGGATTTTTCTGTTTTGTAACCTAACTCTATACAAAGGATATTTTGTCCCCTTTTGCTGTTTTTGTTTAAAACTCTTCGAGTTAAGTTAACAAGGCGTCTGACTATTGGGTTCAATACCTCCTGTGGCTCAGCGGTAGAAATTCAGACTTTTGGCATCAGAGACCCAGGTTTGAGCCCTGGTCCTGACAGGTTCCTCATGGCACATATTCATTGGAAAAAGCAGCCATCACCGGCCTTAAGGCATGAGTAGCGGTCCACTTTGGATTTTTCCGCCGATACTGAAACACGCATGAACTAAAAAACCCCTATTTTATAATAAATAACAGTTTAGCTTCAAAATGGGAAACATCACGAATATGGAAATTTTTGGGATTTGTCCCGAATGAGAGAGGTAAGCCCAACCTTACCTTAGTTCCTTTAAATTATTATTATTATTATTTTTGTAGTAGTAGTATTTTTTTTTATAGCTAAGCCTATTTTATTATATCTGCAATTATATTTATCCATTAGAATTATATATTTTTTTTAATTCTTGTTCTGTTTCTGATAGTTAAATTTAAAGGATTTGTTTTTAAAGGAAGAGGAACTTAAAATATCCTGTTGGTACATTAATATATTAGGCCTGCCGTTATTATTTCTGAATTTAATAAAATGCGACTTATACATGACATTTTTCTTCCTCTTAAAAACATAATTTATTTTAAGCGTGTTTTTAAAAAACATGCAGCAAACGAAAATAGGCGATTAATCGGTTAAAATTTGTTACTATGGGTTAACAAATTCATAGTTACATTTTGTTACTGTGGGTTAATCTAGGCTATGTTGTTAACTATTTACAAGTTTCGTGTTTATCCCGGTTTTTTTTCCATTGCATCTGAAAATTACTTTAAGAAACAAAAAAGCCTCCTGCCCCCTAAAAATTGTGCATAGGGCCATTCATTTTGGGACGCTCTGGCGCAGAACCTCCCTCCCGTGCTCATCTGTGGACAATTTAAAAATGTTTGTGCAATCAAGTTGCTGTCCCATTTTATACAGGAATTGTTCATTTTAAAAACAATCAAATTATTATTGTTAGTTTCATGGTAACATGCAATCAAGGTCTTCGGTTACAAACAAGATACGTTCATTTAGGCTATTTACCATGCACTGTGACATTTTCTCCCGTTTCAACTTATAAGCCCCTTTTGATAGTATTGAGATTCAAGTTAAATCTAGTATAAAAAATTTAAAAAAACCTGAAGGTCTATGAAACGTCAGACAAAAAGCATTTTTTTAAACCAATGGCACTTAAAGCTTTGAACTAAAACATTATTTCAAGCATATTGCCTTTGTGAATGAATAAAAATGCATAGCCTTAAAGAGAGTGTAGGTTGTTTTTGGTGTTTGATTGATACTTCAATATAATGAGGTCCAAGTTTAGAAAGCCAACATTGGTTTTTTTGTTTGTTTGTTTGTTTTTCAATGTATTTTTTCTCTCTTTTTAACAGAATTAAATTACAATTAAATACGTCTTCCTTTAGGTAGACTGAATGATTTCCTGCCTTGCTAAATGCTGGGCTCATGATATATAAGTTGGTTTCGCCCAAACTGATTTTGTAAAATATAAACTTGTGGAAGGTGAACCTGGTGCAGTTAGCCAAGTCCGCTCGCTGTGAAGCGGGAGCAACTGGCAGAGGAAACGCCTACGTTCACAAATAAAAAATGATTTTTGAAAAATAGAATGTTTAATTATCACTTGAGAATTTGTTATATTATGGTCTGGTTAAAATAATAATATGGGCTGCAAGAAAATAATAATAAAAGAGTAGGGCTGCTGTGAGTGAAGGCAGCATATTTCAGCCCAGGAGCTGAAACCCACAGCACTCGCGGCCAAAAAAACAGACCGCCCACTGGGGAAAGCTCCTGGTTCTGCCAATTCGGGCCTGAAATATATATATATATATATATATATATATATAAAGCATTTAAACACTACAATAAGCACAATAATTATTTGCTTGATGACACAGTTATTTTTATTATTGTGAAGTGAGATGAATGATGAGCGTCTGGAGAAGGGAAGTTTGGTTTATCAAGTTAGTGATTTTAGCAACACAGGTTCAAATCCCGGTTTGTGGTGTTTTTTTTTAATTTATTTATATATAATAAAATAATATATTAAATGATTAATACAAATGTATTCTGCAGTTCGCTGGTTTATGTTACACCATTTTTTATTAATTCTATTTTAGATAGAGCGTGTCCAATTTTTCACTAAGCAACCAAAGCGACAGTCCAGCTGGAGGGGGTTGGGGTTTGGGGTAGTACTGTATAGCTTTGGGGGTTAAAAAATGTTGTCTTCAATGAGCCAAAAACAGCTCACGTACTCCTCTCCTCATCAGGTTTCACTGGCTACCAGTAGCCGCTCGCATCAAATTCAAGGTACTGATGCTTGCCTACAAGACGACCACTGGCCAAGGCACCAAAAATACCTAAGCTCATTAGTTCAATCTTAGCGCCTCCAGAAGGTTGTGCTCTGCAAGTGAACGACACCTTGTGGTGCCATCCCAAAGAGGTTCAAAATCACTCTCACGGACCTTTTCCTGGACTGCCCAGCTGGTGGAATGGGCTCCCGATCTCAATTCTAACAGCTGAGTCTTTACTCATTTTCAGAAAACTAAGACTATCTTTTCACCTGCACTTAAATAAATAATACTAGTACCTTACCTTTTCTTTTTTTATATTTCTTATAAAACCCTGGCTACGTGTTCTGTACTAGACTAACTGAGACTTTCATAGCACTTTTATTTTCCGTTGTTGTTTCTTTTGTGATCTGATTGCTTCTATTGTTCCCTTTCGAAAGCTTCTTTGATGCGGCTGCTCAGCGCATTGGGAAATGTCTTGTTCGTGACCAGCTGTGAATAATTGTAACACGTCGATAGAATTGACCCGGCGGTAATATAGCCTCGGTTGATGTGTCATCGAAGCACGCCCGCAACAGGGCTATAAATAGATAAGCCACAGGTGCATCAACGGTCTTTGTCTTCAGATCATTCTGTGCATGTGTGCATCGGAAGATTATTTTCGTCTTTCTAAAAAATGTATGAGCGAAACACTTTATTTCTGTTTTTTTTGTTTGGGGGAAAAGCAAGCGGTTTTTGGCTTTAGAGACGGGCGAGTGCGAGCATTGTGAACTGCTCTCAGTGAAGATGTTCGTGCTCGCTGAATTATTTTCAGACCGCACCCACCTTTTCGTCGAAGGCTCTCGCGGATTGCGTGGACGAGCGAGCGACGGGCTCGTCCTTTCGCTTACGGTGTCACCAGATCCACGCATCCTTCTCATGATCTCGAAGCACGCTCCGGTTTCTTCTTCGGTTTAAAGAGGAGGGTAATATATCTCTTGGGGCTTCGGGCCATTAGCAGCCCACCTCTGAGCGCTCCCCTCGCGAGAGGAAATCGGTCGAGGAATTGCTCAAGGTTGTTACTCGCGCGTGGACAGGGTGCAGCTTGACTAGCCACGCAAAACAAGAGACCCCCAAACGTAGTAAGCGGAGGATAAATTTTGTCGCCGTATACTTCCCGCATCTTGTGCCCCCGACGTTTACTTTTTTTAACATCGTGGATGCAAAGTCGCGGGGATTCGAGATGCCTCAAGGTTGAAGAGTACTTGCGAGCATTTCGCCGAACTGCATCCTCGGTTAAGAAACCTACTCTCCCACTAAACCTTGTAAAATAACATCATCGCTAGTGGGTAAAGCTTACCAAGCTGTAGGTCAGGCTGGGTTGCTGCGCTGCACACTATGGCAGTGTTACAGGCATACCAGGCTGACCGTTAAAAGGACTTGAGTGTGCAGTACAATCGACGAGGAAGCGTTCCTGAGCTTCGTCGGCCACAGATTTGTCTCTCCGGGCGACCAGAGAACGGCTCGTGCCATTGGCCAGTCTATGTCAGCTTAGTCACACGGAGAGGCATCTGTGGCTTAATTTGAAGGGAGTTAAAAGCAGATTTTGTGGCGGACCATTCTCCCCTCGTAGAGATGGGGACAGTTCGCCGTGCTCAGCAACCTCCCAAGCCAGACCTCAGGACTATCATTAAAAAGAAGAGGAGTCCTGATGCTCTGGTGCCCGTGCTGGTGGGGGTAGTCCCTCACGGGGTGGTGCACACTCGAGAGCTTTTCCGCCCGCCCCATTACCCTCACAAAACCCCCCATCCCGCCGCTTCTTGTGCTTCGGGGCGGTGGTTTCCAGCAAAATATTAGGGGTTTTCCAGGTGTTTCCTGCCATCATTCAGGACACGGAACTCTAATACCCCCTTTAAAAAGGAAGTGTTAAAATTGGTACCACTCTCAGAGGGGACTGGCAGTGTGGAAATTTCTGGGGGGCCCATTTCTGCGGGGTGTTGAGCACAGTACAGATAGGATACGGGTTTCCAATTTATTCGTCATCCCCACGTTCAAGGGCATGGTCCCCGGAGCTGATGCAGGTACTGTCTCAAAGCTACAAACTCTTCTGGGCAAAGAGGCCATAGAACATGTTCCTCTTCCAAGATAGAGTCGGGCTATACAGCAGACACTTCCTAGTTTCCCAAAAAAGGGGGTGGGGAGTGCGTCCAATCTTGGATCTTCGGGGCTCAAACCGTACAGTCAAAGCATTCAAGTTCAAGATGTTAACCGTCAAGACGGTCATGTCGCAACCTCGGCATCACGATTGGTTCATCACGATCGATCTGAAGAACGCTATTTCATATAGACATTTGCCACAACACAGGAAATTCCTGGGGTTTCGCTTTCGGGGGCGAAGCTACCAGTTTCGGCTTTTTCCATTGGGCCTAGCCTATCACCCCGCCGAAACGAAATGCATGGAGCAGCGCTGGCTCCATTATGACTCCAGGGCATTCGCATTTTGAATTTTTCGACGATTGGCTGATACTAGCACAGTCGCGAGAGATGGCGCTACAACACAGGGACATCGTGTTAGCTCATCTAGTTATCTGGGGTTGAGACTCAACATCAAAAAGAGTGTTCTCTGTCCGGCCCAGGAACGACTTAACGCGGGACGTTTGGGATTCGTCACGATGTGGGCACCCCTGTCTCCCGCTCAGATAGAGACCATTCGGCAGATCATGCAAGGAAAGCTAGGCCAGGATCGCACTGTTCAGTATCAAAAGATGTTAGGTTTCATGGCTTCAGCATCCACGGTGACCCTTTGGGGCGGTTGCACATGAGACCTTTCAGTTGTGGCTAAAAGCCGAGGATTTCATCCAAGAGCCATCCTAAAAGGAAAATTAAAAGTGACACGCTGCGGGATTCGTACACTATCTCTGTGGCTCAGACCCCGGTTCCTTGCTTTGGGTCCCACTCTAGGGGCACCATGTCGTTGCAGACTGCTAATGACAGATGCCTCCCTGTTGGGCTGGGGAGCATCTGGATGGCCACCCCCCTCAAGGGGAATGGGGGGTCATCAGCTCCATTGGCACTCATTCCCTCGAGCTGATGGCGGTATTTTGGCTCTGAAATTTCCTCCATCATTGGGAGGTTTGTCATGTCCTAGTACGGGTGGACAATACAATATATAATCAACAGGGGGGTCTGCGCTCACACAATCGAACAAGATAGCGAGGCAGATTTTTCTTTGGGCCCAGGACAACTCCTGTCCTCAGGGCAGTTTACATTCAGGCGTTTGAATGTGCAAAAACTACCGACGGGGGAATGGAAACTCCACCCCACAGGTAGTGAAACAGATTTGGAGAAAATTTTTCAAAGCAGAGGTGGACCTCTTCGCCTCCCTCCAGACAGTGCAATGTCCCCTCTACTTCTCTCTGAGTCACCCAGGCCCCCCTGGTCTGGATGCGTGGCGCACACATGGACCTAAGGCGCCTGTATGCGTTTCCTTCAGTTTCTCTCCTCCCGGGAGTCTTAGCCAAGTTCGCCCAAAGGGTCTTGCCTCTTGCTGATAGCGCCACGTTGGCCGAACAGAGTATGGTTCTCTGAGATATCTCTCCTCGACAGCTCATACTGGGCGATTCCCGGGGAGGAGGGACCTTCTGTCTAGGCAGGGGCACGATATTCCATTTCCCCCGGGCCCCACCTGTGGAATCTTCAGTTTGGCCCCTGAAGGGTACCAAAATGAGGAACACAGGGCTTTCGCCGGATGTTATTGATACCCTTTTTAGTGCTAGGGCTCCTCTACCAAAGAGTTATGCCAGTAAAATGAGGTGTCTTGACAGGTGGTGTGTGGTACACAATGTAGATCCGTCAACCCATATTTCTTCAGTTCTGGACTCATGCAAGAAATTGTCAACAGCACATGCCTGCTACTCTTTAAAGGGTTTTTGTGGCCGCTCTTTCGGCTTGCCACGCCTTGATTACGGAAGCCACTCGGGAGACACCCTCTGCTCTCTCGCTTCCCTTTTTGGGGCCAGACACTGAGGCCTACAGTAAAAACCAAGATGCCTTCTTGGGACTAGCTATAGTTCTCGAGGGGCTGGTTGAAACCCCATTCGAACCTTTTGGGAACAGCATCTGATAGACTTCTGGCTCTAAAAAAAATTTTTTTTTCTCATGGCAATAATTTATTTGAAGAGAATTTGGGGGTATGCGGATCTGTCTATCTCACCATCATGCTTTGGACTTTGCCCCAGGGAGCGGAAAGTGATTTGCATCCTCATCCTGATACCCGCCTAAGGTTCCGTTTTCGGCTGGGACATCCGGTCATTCTAGAGGCCTTCTGCCCTTCGCCGTTCACAACGCCGGAGCAGGAGAAATCTTAAAAATTGTGTCCAGTCCGTGGGTCTTTAGGCTTACGTCCACCGCACTAGCCGTGGGGCAAGCGGAGCAACTGTTCGTCTGTTATGGTGGTGGTACCAAGGAGCAGCTGCCCCCAGCAGACCATGTCTCACGGGTCAGGATGCTATGCTTTGGGTTATGAGGCGCGCGGTCAAAACTTCGCCTATAGGTCTTAGAGCTCACTCCACAAGGGGGTCGCCTCCTCTAGTGCTTTAGCAAGGGGTGCCCCTTACTACAGGTTTGTGAGCGGCAGGTGGTCCCTCCGCACACATTCTTAAGATTTTATAGTTTGGATGTCCATGCTACTCCGGGCTCTCATGTCCTTTAGTCAACCATCACAAGCTAATGTCTGAGGCCTTCTTGTGGTTTTGGTAGCACACCTGCACAACCTTAGGGGTTCCAGACATTTTCAAGCACGGCGGCGTGGGATTCTCTTTCCCAATGCGCTGAGCAGCGCAGCATCGACCTAAAGCTTGAAAGGGAACGTTCCCGGTTACTTAACTGTAACCTTGTTCCCTGAGAAAGCGGAACGGATGCTGAGCTGCGTTGCCGTACTGAAATAGCCCCAGGACTGCTCTTCAGACAAAATGTCCTGTTGATGCACCTGTGGCTTATCTATTTATAGCCCGTGTTGCGGGCGCGCTCCGATGATGTCATCAACCGAGGCTATATTACTGCCGGGTCAATTCTATCGACGTGTTACACACATTATTCACAGCTGGTCACGAAAAAGACGTTTCCCAATGCGCTGAGCAGCGCAGCATCTCGTTCCGCTTTCTCAGGGAACAAGGTTACAGTTAAGTAACCGGGAAAGTTCTATGTGGTAATTGTGTTCTTTTTTTCCCTGTAAATTACTAATAGTATCATTGACCATCACAATAATGTTAATATCAGATTCAGTGTATTTGTCGTAAAACAGCAGCTACTTTTTTATTTCAGATAAAATAATAACTTGTTGCAAAGCGAGCCAATGCAAATAAGCAGCCCCCCTCAGAAACATGGAACACACGCTAAGGACCAAGCGAGGCACCACTCCCCATCTCTTCAAGTAGTCTTTCAAAACAGTATGTCCTCAGAGCACATAAACAATATACATTTTGGAAATGGGCAGGTATGTGACGTGTCATTTTATATAGTTCAATTGCACATGAGGCCTGCATTATTTGATCCCAAAATATAGACAAGTTGCATTTGCTAAAGCAGTAATATTGTGAAACATTTTTGCTATTTAAAATACAATGCTTTCTATTGGAATTAGATTTTAAAAAGTAATAGATTCCTTGATCAAAAGCTAAATTTTCAGCATCATTACTACTGGTCTTACTCCAAGGGTAACAATTATAAACTATACCTTTCAAAAAAGCTGGGAAGTCAGTATATATATATATATATAATATATATATATAGATAAATTTTATTAGCAAACAAGTGAGATAAATACAATAATCATGTTAGAAATGATATCTTTGTTCTTTCAGTTAATAATAAAAATAATATTTTGTCAAAATTAATAATAATAATATAATAAATGTTTTTTTGAGTAACAAATCAGAATATTAGAATGATTCTTGAAGATTGTGTGATGGAGTAATGATGCTAAAATTCAGCTTTTGAAAAGTCAGCTTTGATTGTTCCTAATTAAACTATTTAACTGCACCGCAAAGGAAAATATCAAGTTAGTTGTGGGAATTGAAATATATTATAAATAAACTGACAAACAAAAACTATATTACATTTATTTTGTCCTCACATTCTTCTTGTAACTATTCCCTATCGGTCCTACCTGCATGAAAGGATCATTATGCAGATCATTATGTGGGTCTTGTATCTCAGGTGTGAATCACCCAATATCATGATAGTTGAAGCCTTCGAATATGCCGGTTGAAACCAAAAGTGTCTTCAAAAATTTAAATCAATTATTGTTTTCTGGTGAGTGAGTAAACAAGATGATTTTCACTCATGTTGAAGCAAAAAATTAGACTAAAAAGCTCCAGGTTTGACAGTATGGAACAAATGCTCTGTATGTGTTTTATGACCTTATTCAGTGGACTTCAAAATTGAGTTTTTTACTAACCGCACTCAAACGTTGTTTCTCAAAAAAAACACAATCATGTACACAGAAATGCTTATTGACGTATTATTGTAGCCCAGTTGTACTGATTACCATGTTATAGACTTCAGCCCATTGTATTTAACTATAAAGCACTAAAAAGCACAAAAAAGTCAGGGAATGTCAAAAATTTCTCCAGGCCCACAAAACCCCCTAGACCTCAGAGGGAATGTTCTTAACACATACAAGGATCGTGGAAGAGCCACAGTCGGCTAGTCAAGTGCGTAGAGGGAAGTGCTGAAAAAAAAAAAAAAAAAAAAAAAAAAAAAAAAAAAAAAAAAAAAAAAAAAATAAAAAACAATAAAAAAAAAAAAAAAACAATAAAAAAAGGGTTGGTTGAAGGCACGGAGACTCGAATACTGGTCAGGAACCTTGGTGAGCGAGGCGGCCCAGGAAAGTTACGGTCTTATTGGGAAAAAAACTGTATATGTCATGAAGGAACAAGTGTCAAACAACCCTGTATACGTAGTATACCTGAGAATGGTGACAGTAGAAAACCAGGGAGCACAATTGAAACCCGTTGCTACTGGTGAATGACCTATATTTTTAATCAAATCTGTTACAAATCTGTGTAATTGAGATAAAAGTGTTTATCAGTTATGTTAAAAATATTTAAATGCTGAATAGAAAGCTCACTCTGAACTTGCACTTTGGGCACCTTCTATAAACATCTAGAAAAAAAATATATATATTAAAGAGAAATGTAAACCCACATATACATCTCATTCTGCACAAATACAAATACTTCCCACAAGAGGCTCCGGCTCAATCACTTGGATTTTTTCCTTATAACAGTGGAAAACACTTAAAATACTCTGTATTTTGGTCATGCAGATAAGAATAAGACATTAATAGAAAGTGTAAAGGGTTCATTTTAATGGGTCACAAAAACGTATCCATTCTAATTTAATTTACATCTAATTTAACATTCTAATTTTGTCAAAGCACACTAGAGCCCTTTCACACTGCGATTAGGAAAATACACGGGTCGCTATATTTGCCCCTTTTACACTGCCATTGATTACCTGGAATAGTGCGTGCGTTTACACACAACCTGTAAAGGTCCCGTGAAGACACGTGACATCAGGATGTTACGTGTAATGTACGAGTCGAAAACGCTAGGCACGTTAACTTTCACTGAAGCTGGCAAACATTCTCAGCGTCAGCGCGGAAAGTGAGGAACTATCTGATCTCTGCTTCATTACAGTTTGCACATATTTTTTTCATCCGAATGTTGATCTGCCTTCAAAAACCTGGTAAAAAAGTTGCACGATATCGTGCGTCACACTACGACACACCCTTTACGGCATTAGTTCTGGCTTTTGTTCACACAGCACTCGTTCCGGGACTGAACCCGGCAATGTTACTAGGCCCCCGATCCCGGATGTGTTTGCGTTAACACAGAAGGCAACCCGGCATGTTCTGGCAATTTTCTGGGTCCAACGTGCAGTGTGAAAGGGGCTTTATGTAACTTTATCTGTGTACAAAAATTGCAAATTGTATATAATGAGTGAGTATGTCATGAATTCATCTTCCAAAACCGCGTTTTTGTCTTATCCCGAATCACTACGGTACATTATAATAAGTGCTATATTTGGACTATTGTAGCCTGACTGGTCATCACCCATGTGGAGTACACATACCTGCGTGAATCGCCATAGACATAAACTTGGAGAAGTAGTCTGGTTAGAATATTCTTCCATGGGATGCATGCAGTTCTGTTTATTAACTACTAGAGTGCCAAAAGTTACATAGTGCTGCTTTAACAGTCAATGATTAGTTAACGAGCATTAGGAGTCGGTCAGGAAAATGAACCGAATGAACATCCCTAATTTTTTGTGTCCCCCACCACAGTCTGTGTTGATTGTGTGACTGTGACGTCTCTGCAGCGGCTCCTATTCACCATCAGCTGATCCTGACGAAACTGAACTGATGTCTAAATACTGAGAGTCCTACAATAAAACACACAGACAGTCACATAGAGTCTGAGACATTACTGCTGTCACATCACATCAACAGACACAGCTCAGATATATTCATATTACAGCCAGAGATATGAAGATCAACTGATCATAGATAATAAACAGTACATGACCAACTACTATCATTAGAGTGTTGTAAGAGATTCAAATATTAATATATTCATATATATAGTTACATCACAGAATAAACAGTTTAAAGTGCAGAGACTAACGGAGATTAATTATTATCTTATATTCACCAATCACACACACAGGAGGTCTGTTACTCAATTAGAAACTTTAAATAAACAAACACTCACAATAGTATAATGTCTCCAGTTTATAATGTGGATCGTCCTTCAGATCAGAGAGTAACTTCCGACTAGAATCTCTTAGATTATTCACAGACAGATTCAGTTCTCTCAGATGTGAGGGGTTTGATCTCAGAGCTGAAGCCAGAGCAGCACAACCTTCATCTGTGACGTCACAATCTCTCAACCTGTAGAGAACAATGACACAATGTGAATTGTAGTTGAAGTGGTGTGTAGTTTGTTATTGACTCTGGTCTCAGAGCAGGAGAGGAGATATAATGACAAGCATTTGGCCCCATAATACTGCTGACAGAAAAAAGATTTTGCAGGGTTTATGCTCCATGCGCTGTTTTAAAATGTTTTTGTCTTTGGACGAACAGAAAACACAGGTGAATGGGAGAATTGGTTTTATAGTGATATAAGGGGCAGATCGTTGGAGGGGAAAAAAAAGTCACCTGCCTCCCCAAAAAACCTACAGGAGGGAAAATCGCTTCCAGGGGAAAGTGTTCCCCCTTAATTAAATTTTATTCTTTGTGACAAAACAGGGAAATTTTGCATGTTTTTGGGGGTCATTTGGGAGATTAAAACGAATAGAAAAGTGGTTTAACTAATTTGAGATTCTCCAAAGGTTTAAGGCAAAGTAAAAACTATTTCCTACACCAAACATTTAGATAGGTTTAAAGAAATTTTCTTTTCCCGGCTCCTCAAACCCGTTTAACCCCCAGTTTTTTGTTTTGGGGTTATTTCCACTTTGGGTGAACTTTCTTATCTTAAAAAAGGCTTTTCTCGGAAATAAGACAAAAAGAAAGGACAAGGGGTGTGTTGGTTTTGGGAGGATCACAGAGGTTTTGCTTCAAAAACCCCATTAAACCCCAAAGCGTAAAATTTCTAGTGGTCCTGAAAACAATGATTACTTTTTGTTCAGAGAGAGGAGTAAACACCAGGTGAAAAAGGCCCCTAGGCAAGGGGGAACCAAAAGAAATACTGTTTTCCCCCCGGGAAAATGATTTCAAAAAGCGGAGGGCCCCCACAACGGTCCGCGTTTATGATCCAGGCCCCCGTGTTCAGTGAGGGTTTTTTGGGGGTTATGGCAGCAAAAAATATATAAAATAAAAATCTGCTTTGGGTTTTTTAAAGGGGTTTTGGGGGGTCTTTTCCCAAAGATAATGCTGAACGTGAAGTGATTTTAATTTATTCACTCATTGATCATGTAAAACTGAGTTTTAAAATTAACAAATTCAGACTCTTTTGTTCAATTTTTAAACCCCTGAGATATTCATCCCGCCGTAAGGCACAGGGGGGAATTGGATTTCGGATTTTACCTGTTTTTCGAAAATTATTTTGTTCCCCCCCCCCCAAAAATCATAAGCCAAAACATGTGAGGGAATGGAAAGGGAAGGGAAAAATTTTTTAAACAGTTTAAAGAGGACAAAACCATGTGGGGAAACAGGAGATCTTTTCCCCCGTTTTCCCAGTTTTTTCAGGGGTCCTGTTACTTTTAGAAAGCAGCTTCATGAAACTCTTAGTTTATTTTCCGCCCGATGCCGTTCTCTCAGGTGTGAGGGGGGGTTTTCTCAGGGGAAAGTTTGAGCCGCACAACCTTATCTGTGATGCCACAATTTTTTACAACCTGTAGAGAACAATGACACCCTTCAATCCTCCGATTTAGATCAGGGGGTTTGCTGGGGAATCCCTTATTTTAATTTACGTCAGACACAAAACATGATCATAAAAAAATTAATTTTTAAAAGGAAAAATTTAAAGAAAACCCCCGTGTTAAAAAAACTTTTAAAATTTTTAAAATTTTTTACAGGGAGGGGGGCACCCCTTTCGGTATCCTATGCCCTTCTTTACTGTGGGCTGTTAAGCCGCCCAAAACATTTTAAAAACACATTAAAATTTCCCTGCCCCTATATTCCCCAAATGTTCTGAAGCAAAAGGGGGGGCAGCGGGAGAGGAGTTTTGAAAATGGTGCGAGGGGGGGGGCTAGTTCATTTTACGGGGGGGCTGGGCAATTTAAAAGGGAAAATAACAAAACAGATTATTTTAAATATATATTTATATAATATATATATTTTATATATATATATATAATATATTATTTATATAAAATTTTATAAAATATATATATATGAATTAATAAAATAAAATATGAAAAACCGCCCAATTGGGTTTTTTAATATTTTTCTAATTTTGTCCCCTTTAAAAGGTTTCATTTTATTTAAGGCCCCGCCAGTGGAGAAGCGAGTTAGCGTCGGGCTTCGGCAACTTCAACTTGCCCCCAACCCCTGCTCAGAAAACACTAGTTTATTAAAAAATAATTTTAAAAAAACTTTTTTCCACCGGCCCCTTCTAAACCCCTTTGGTGGTGCTTTGAGGGAATTTCTTTTTTGCGCGAGCTTGAAGGGGAATAGGTAAATACGCCCGCCCCCTATTAAAGGGGTTTAAGTTTGGCTTATTATTTTTTAAAAAAATTTAAAACGTCGCGACTAGTTGCCTAGAAAAATCTTAAGTCAAGGGCAGGCATACGAAGCACACGCAAGCAGCTCCATTTTATTAAAATAAAATGCTATGATGACATTACACAAAATGCGGCAGCTCAATCACATCGTTACTGCATTGCATGAGTTATGCATGCGAAGGAGTCAAATGTTATCTTTTTAGTATTATTTTTTATTAGCAGCTTATTTAGTAAATCAATAGGCTACAGCAGGTATATATTGATTCTGGAAAAAAATTGTGGGGGTGCTTTTGTCTTTCTGGGGGAGCTGAAACTAAAGGTAAAACATTAGCAAAACTCGAGAGCTGTTGATATGAATGGGAAACTTGTTCATATAAATCGTCGTATTGTAAGTAAAATAGTTATCCAATCCACCGCTCTGAGTGAAAAGCTGAATCTTTCTATATTTTGAGCACCACAGACAATAATCAAACACCCGTGTTTTGAATTGGAAGTTGCAGGCGTAGTAGCTAATGCGTGTAGACTGACATTAAATAAATGTTACGACATATTTACTTGTTGCACTTTACGTCAACTTTTCGCTGCACACCATAAAATCAAGGTCGGCACTTACAAAACCTGCTCAGATTCTGGCAGTACCAAGTTCAAATCCAAGGGCTTTTACTTTGCTACGTCCTTTCATCTCGTATTTCCGTAGCAAAAACGTGACTACTTGGGGCTTCTATAGCCTTCGCCGTCTAACTCGTGCGTATCTATATTCCGGCCGTTATCAGTCACTACGATCACTGTGTGACGTCAGCCGCTCTACAGCTGAGGGCAAAACATAAGAATGAACTCATAGCAAGGGGCGCTAAGAGGTATGCGGTTTTGACTTTAAAATGCCGTCTTGCTAAATGTGATTTTTTGGCTGCCAGAATAGAAGGAACAACACTTTGGTTCAAAACACTTAAGTTTCACCGGGATCCCGGGCCGACATTCATCACTCACAGAACAGAAACATTGGGTGGTTTAATTTCGATGAGGTGATCACCGTTGCTGCGACATACGGGTGCTCGAGCGAAACTAAAGGAACTAATGAAACAACAGAGAATAAAAAAAAACACAAAAATCATAAAACAGAGCGAATAGAGGAAAATATAAACCAAAACAAACTTGATTAAGTAAAAATAAAAAAATAAAATGCAGATGCTTAACTCTATTAGGTAAATACTCTATGCATATTACTGGTGTGTGGTTTTATCTAGTACAAATCAGCAAGTTTATGTTTTATAGTGGAAAAGTCGCCAACCTTCAGCGCACTAGCTAGCTTAAAATGGTAAAACAAACATACAGCGATAGATTGTGTGTGCCATCCTGTGAATGGTCTCTAAAATAATCCACATTGCTAATCATAGTTAGCCCAGCGATAGGTTACATTAGACAATAAGCCCTGACAAAATTCCCCAAACCACCCCGAAAGGTAATTCATGTATGTTGTCTAGGAAAATATCCAAAACCTGGTTAAACTGTTTCCAATGAGAACAAGATACAAGAAAAAACGCCCTCTACACCAGGCTTAGCTAAAAAATAAAATAAATAAATAAATTAGGCGACTGTAATGTTATCCACTCGTCATTATATTTTGGTCAGATAACCAGTTTGGGTTCAGTGAACGGAGGTGATCAACTGAATTAATTGATAATGTATGCTAACTCCCACTTTTTTTATTATTATTTTTTGTTATACGGTTCCCGCAGAAGTCAGTGACCCTGTACATATTCGTGCAGTTCCGAACCTTCTTCTGCATCCATGTTTAATAAATCCCTCCTGTGAACGTGTAGTTTACGCTTGTCAGACATTGCGTCCGCGCCTCTTTTTGCCTCCAGCTAAGCCCGCCCACCCGGAGGACGTTGCAATGTTTACAAACTTTAAAGGGGTCTATATGCAGGATGTGCGAGAGAGCAGAAGCAGGGGCGGGGCTGTGGTGCGAATGAAGACATTTTATTGGTCGATGTCTGCCCACCAATGAAACAATGCCAGCCATCGCGATATTGCCAAGAAAGTAATTTGTGTTTTATGCATATGTATCAGTTATTTGTAAAACCTGCAAACTATTTTCCACATGAATATCCTTAGCCTTTACAGGAATTTTAAGACGCTCCATTCATCTTTGTCATTAGGGTATTATCTGGTAGACAAATAATGCAACAATCTTCATATGTATATTCTTATGCACAGTGGCAGAGTAATATCGCTGTAACCAGAGCAGCTGAGAACCAGTTGGTGACATGCTTGGATCTCACCGCCACGCAGTGCAATGTTTTTCATGGAGCTATACAATAGTAATAAACACCTCGCCGCTGTCAATATGTTTGAATGGGGGTTAATCGGGACAGACAGCAGTTTCAATATATTTTGCAAGCGATTCTACTAGTAATTATTAACACAGGAGGTGCACTGTTGGTGCTATGGATAACTACATGACTATGTTTTGACAATAGCATTTTATTCATGGGGAATGAAACAGCATTAGTTCTCCATACTCCATGGCAGTGAAATTGTGATCAAACTACCTTAAAGTGTAACTTTTAACCAATAAAATAACTGTATATACATTTTAGCTCAGTTTGTTTAGTTAATTGGAGAGATATTGTGTTGTACTAACTAATATGCGCAATAATTATGATCCATTAATGATCCGTTTTATTAAAATAGAAAATTTCTCTAATAGCGTTATTATTTACAGTGGGTCTGGAAAGTATTTATTTTTTTGGACCCCTTAACATTTTTCCTACTCTTGGTATATTTGCAGCCATTGCTAAATCCATTTCAGCTTCATTTTTCCCCTCATTAATGTACACACCAGATTGCCAGAAAAACACAGGAATGTGACATTTTTGCAGATTTAGTTAAAAAAGAAAACTGGGAATATCACATGGTCTCTCCAGATATCATGCACCTTTGTTACTGTGACACTCATAATTAGTAACTCGATCAGGTGCTGGATCCATTTTTCTGATCATCTTGAGATGGTTCTACACTTTCAGCAGTGTTGGACTTGTATACTGATTGGTCTTGCTTAGGAAAGCCCACCACCCTGTCTAAATACAGACCTTACAGCTCACAGTGCATGTCAGGAGCAACATGAGAAATCATGCAGGTCAAAGTGCAATGCTGCAAGAGCTCAGAGACAGATTGTGGCCAAGGCACAGATCTGGCCAAGTTTACAAAAAAATTTCTGCTCCAAGTGGCTCCATAATCCTTAAACTGGAAGGACGTTTGGACCGTATGACCAGAACCCTCCTCGAGCTGGCCGTCCGGGCCAAACTGAGCTATTGGGGGAGAAGAGCCTGGTGAGAGAGGGTAAAGAAGAACCCAAAGATCACTGTGGCTGAGCTCTCAGAGTTGCAGTCGGGAGATGGGAGAAAGTTTGTAGAAAGTCACCTAGGGGTGCACCGATCACGAATCGGCCGATCGTAAATGCACATCTCGCTCAGTAAAGCCAGTTCTTATAATCAGCGGTAAATTCCATCAGGTGCGTGATTTGCACATAGAGCAGCTGTTACTACACGGAGCGGTTGTAAACTGACAAGCTGCGCAAATAAACGCTGATACATGAACGTGGAATTTGCGCAGCTTGTCAGTTAACAATCGGCTCCGTGTAGTAACAGCTGCTCTATGTGAAATCACGCACCTTATGGAATTTACCCGCTGATTAGAGAACCGGCTTTACTGACGAGATGCGCTTTAACGATCGGCCGATCTTGATCGGTGCACCCCTAAAGTCAACCATCATTGCACCCCTCCAGCCGTGGGGGCTTTATGGCAGAGTGGCCCGACGGAAGCCTCTCCTCAGTGCAAGACACATGAAAGCAACACCTGATGGATTTTCAAGATGGTGAGGGAAAAAAGATTCTCTGGTCTGATGAGACCAAGATAGAACTTTTTTGGCCTTAATTCTAAGCGGTATGTGTGGAGTAAACCAGGCACTGCTCATCACCTGTCCAATACAGTCCTAACAGTGAAGCATGGTGGTGTCAGCATCATGCTGTGGAGGTGTGTTTTTCAGCGGCCAGGGACAGGACGACTGGTTGCAATCGAGGAAAAGGGATGAAATGCGGCCAAGTACAGGGGATATCCTGGACAAAAAACCTTCTCCGAGTGCTCAGGGACCTCAGACTGGGCCGAAGGTTCACCTTCCAACAAGACAATGACCCTAAGCACACAGCTAAAATAATGAAGGAGTGGCTTCACAACAACTCCATGACTGTTCTTGAATGGCCCCAGCCAGAGCCCTGACTTACAACCCAATTGAGCATCTCTGGAGAGACCTGAAAATGGCTGTCCACCAACGTTTACATCCAACCTGACAGAACTGGAGAGGATCTGCAAGGAGGAATAGCAGAGGATCCCCAAATCCAGGTGTGTTAAAAACTTGTTGCATCTTTCCCAAAAAGACTCATGGCTGTATTAGATCAAAAGGGTGCTTCTACTAAAAACTGAGCAAAGGGTCTGAATACTTAGGACCATGGGACATATTTCAGTTTTTCTTTTTTGATAAATGTCCAAAAATGTCAACAATGTGTTTTCTGTCAATATGGGGTGCTGTGTGTGTACATTAATGAGGAAAAAAAAAAGAACTTAAATGATTTTAGCAAATGACTGCAATATAACAAAGAAAAATTTAAGGGGGTCTGAATACTTTCCGTACCCACTGTATACAATTAGTGTAGTATTTAGGGTTAAAATAGAGAAAATGTTTTTAAATTCCAGTGCAAAGAGGCAAATTAGAGGCATTTGGTAGCCAGAAAGATAATATTCATATGTAATGCAATTGTTTAACCACTAGATGGCCTTATGGATGTTTAATAAATACATTTATTTAGCTCTACTCTAGTTCCTCAAAACAGTATTGCTGTCATAACTGCTAATTTTTTAGGTTTTGCTTTTTAATGTACATTTAGACATTAAACACTCAATTTTTAAAAGTTTGATTTTTATTTTTTTTAAATGTTGCATTTAAAAAGGTTCATTACTAACAAGCAAATTAGGAATTTAACCCAATGAAGAAGTTTTAAAATTATTTTTACAAACATAAAAATAATAAAAACAACAGAGTTATGTCGCAACTCTGGTACAGCGATATGCAGTGGGATATACATATGAAAGATGTTGCATTATTTGTCTACCATATAATACCTGAATGACAAGATGAAGCTAGTGTCTTAGCTAAGGATATTCAGTGAAAAATGTTTGCAGTGTTTTACAAATAACTGATATATAATAAACATCTTTCTTTCTTGGAAAGTTGCAATGGCTGGCCATTGTTCATTGGTCAGGCATTGACCAATAAAATGTCTTCATTCGCACCACTGCCCTGCCCCCGGCTCTGCTCTCTCACATCTGCATATACAAGTGAGTTTTGCAACAGGAATACCGCAAAAGGAGTAGCAAAAGTAAAAGCACTAGGATCTTGTAAAACTTGTACTGCCAGATCTGAGAGGTTGTAAGTGCCGACTTGACATTGTGCAGCGAAAGTAAAGAGCAAAAGTAAATATGTCGTAAACATTTGTGTATGTCATTTTCTTAACTATTAATGTACAACTTTCAATTCAAAACACGGGTGTTTTGATTATTGTCTGTGTGCGCAAATTGAAAGATTCAGCTTTCACATCAGAGCTGTGAGTGTAAATTTCAACTTACAAATACAAATATTAATATGACAAGTTCTCACATTCAGATCAAACAACCTCTCGAGTTTAGCTACTGATTTACCTCTGTGCAAAAGCACCTGCTAGCCCCTCCCTAGTCCCGCCCATGTTCTTAAGCCATACGATAGCCTAATGTGAGGTACAGCTGAATATAAGTCCTTAAATTTCACAAACTTTTTTCTTCGCTGCAGCTGTCAGTCATCATTCAGCATTCAAACCCTGGTCACATTCGTTACTACAGTCAGCTCGGTAAAACTCTCTCAAAGATCATTCAGTGTTCCCATTATTAGACTTGATTTGTAGATAAATGTCTATGGTAGGGTTGAGAACTGAAAACCGGTTCTTATTCATAACTGTGAGAAATTTCTAAATTTCGGTTCCGAAAACGGTTCTGGTGCGACACGTGACCAAGTGCTGTAAGCAGCCTTTCGTCGGCGTTTCCCGTAAAGGATGTCACATACCAAATAACAGAAATGCCGCCCTGCCTTTCTAATTACTGAGCACACTGTTTTAAACAAAACCAAAACCACACAATCTCACAATCGCATAACAAACTACAAAACAAATACCATACAACGACTGTTCCCTTTCGAAAGCTTCAGTCGATGCTGCGCTGTTGTTCCCTTTCGAAAGCTTCAGTCGATGCTGCGCTGCTCAGCGCATTGGGAAACGTCTTGTTCGTGACCAGCTGTGAATAATGTGTGTAACACGTCGACAGAATTGACCCGGCGGTAATATAGCCTCGGTTGATGACGTCATCGGAGCGTGCCCGCAACATGGGCTATAAATAGATAAGCCACAGGTGCATCAACAGGTCTTTTGTCTTCAGATCATTCTGTGCATGTGTGCGTCAGGAAGATTCTTTTTGTCTGCTACAGATCTTCGTAGGATGAGCCAACGAAACAGTAAGTGTTGTGTTCCTCCGTGCTCTCGTCCTATGTATGAGCTGGATACACATAATTACTGTTTTGTTTGTTTGGGGGAAGAGCACGCGGTTCTGGCTTTAGAGACGGGCGAGTGCGAGCATTGTGAACTGCTCTCAGTGAAGATGCTTCATGCTCATCTGAACTATTTTCAGACCGCACCCACCTTTTTCGTCGGAGGGCTCTCTCGTGCGGGTCTGCGTGATGAGCGAGCGACGGGCCCGTCCCTTTCGCTTACGGTGTCACCAGATCCACGCATCCACTCTCGTGATCTCGCAACATCAGTCTCTCCCCTTTTTCGAGGACCTTCATGATGAACTGTCGAAGTCATGGAGCAAACCGTATACTTCCCGCATCTTTGTGCCCTCGACGTTGACTTTTTCAACTATCGTGGATGCAAAGTCGCGGGGGTATTCGGAGATGCCTAGGGTTAAAGAGTCGGTTGCGAGCTATCTCTCACCTAAATCTGAATCCTTGGTTAAGAAACCTACTCTCCCCAGTAAACCTTGTAAAATAACATCATCGCTAGTGGGTAAAGCTTACCAAGCTGCAGGTCAGGCTGGTGCTGCGCTGCACACTATGGCAGTGTTACAGGCATACCAGGCTGACCTGTTGAAGGACTTGAGTGTGGGCAGTACAATCGACAGGGAAGCATTCGCTGAGCTTCGTCGGGCCACAGATTTGTCTCTCCGGGCGACCAAGCAGACGGCTCGTGCCATTGGCCGGTCGATGTCAGCTTTAGTCAGCACGGAGAAGCATCTGTGGCTTAATTTGACGGGCATTAAAGAGAAGGAACGTTTGTTTCTTTTAGACTCTCCTATCTCTCCATCTGGCCTGTTTGGCGATTCGGTTAATACGGTCGTCGACAGGTTTAGGGAAGTAAAGAAACATGAAGAAGCATTCGTTCAGTTTCTTCCTCGCCGCACTCAAGGGGAGGGGCCATCAGCCACCCAGCCTTGCCCCAGTCCTTCAAAAACCAGGGAGGTTAAGAAGCAGAGTGTGGCGGACCGTGTTCCCCCTCGTAGGGATTGGGGACAGGTTCGCCGTGCTCAGCAACCTCCCAAGCCAGACCTCAGGACTTTCATTGATAAGTAGAAAGAAGTCCTGACGCTCTGGCGCCCGTGCTGGTGGGGGTAGTCCCTCACGGGGTGGTGCGCGCTCGAGAGCTTTTCGCCCCGCCCCGTTACCCTCACAAAACCCCTCCATCCCCGCCGCTTCTTGTGCCTCGGGGGGCGTGGGGTTTCCAGCGAGATATTAGATGTTCCAGTGCTTCCTGCCGTCATTCAGGACACGGAACATCTAAACATCATTCCCTCAAAAGGAAGTATTGAAATTGGTACCACTCTCAAGAGAGTATGGCAACGTGGAAACTTCTGCCGGGCATTTCTGCGTGGGTGTTGAGCACAGTACGGATAGGATACAGTATCCAATTTATTCGTCATCCTCCACGTTTTTAACGGCGTGGTCTCCACTTCCGTGAAACCGGAGCTGATGCAGGTACTGTCTCAAGAGCTACAAACTCTTCTGGGCAAAGAGGCCATAGAACATGTTCCTCTTCCACGGAGAGAGTCGGGCTATTACAGCAGATACTTCCTAGTTCCCAAAAAGGGTGGGGGAGTGCGTCCAATCTTGGATCTTCGAGGCTTAAACGTACAATCAGGGCACTCAAGTTCAAGATGTTAACCGTCAAGACGGTCGTGTCGCAAATTCGGCATCGCGATTGGTTCATCACGATCGATCTGAAGGACGCATATTTTCATATAGAAATTTTGCCACAACACAGGAAAATTCCTGAGGTTCACTTTCGGGGGCGAAGCACACCAGTTTCGGGTTCTTCCTTTCGGCCTAGCCTTATCACCCTGCACGTACACAAAATGCATGGATGCAGCGCTGGCTCCATTACAACTCCAGGGCATTCACATTTTGAATTATATCGACGATTGGCTGATACTGGCACAATCGTGAGAGATGATGCTACAACACAGGGACATCGTGTTAGCTCATCTAGTTTCTCTGGGGTTGAGACTCAACACCGAGTAGAGTGTTTCCCATCTGTCCGGCCCAGAGAGCTGACTTATCTCGGGATCGTTTGGGATTCGATCACGATGCGGGCACAACTGTCTCCCGCTTGGATCGAGACCATTCAGCAGACCATGAGCAAGGTCAGGCTAGGCCAGGATCAAAAGATGTTAGGTTTCATGGCTTCAGCATCCACGGTGATTCCTTTGGGGCTGTTACACATGAGACCATTTCAGTTGTGGCTAAAAGCCAGAGAATTTCATCCGAGAGCCAATCCTCAAAGGCAAATAAAAGTGACGCGCCGCTTCGTACACTATCTCTGTGGCTCAGACCCCGGTTCCTTGCCTTGGGTCCCACTCTAGGGGCCACCGTGTCGTCGCAGACTGCTAACGACAGATGCCTCCCTGATGGGCTGGGGAGCAGTCTTGGATGGCCACCCAGCTCAAGGGGAATGGGGGGGGGGGTCATCAGCTCGATTGGCACATCAATTGCCTTGAGCTGATGGCCGTATTTCTGGCTCTGAAATATTTCCTCCATCATTTGAGAGGCTGTCGTGTCCTAGTACGGGTGGACAACACAGCAACAGTCCATCGTATATAAATCACCAAGGGGGTCTGCGCTCACGCAATCTGAACAAGATAGCGAGGCAGATTTTTCTTTGGTCCCAGGAAAAAGCTCCTGTCACTCAGGGCAGTTTACATTCCGGGGCGTATGAATGTGGGAGCGGATTTACTGTCCAGACAGACACTACCGACAGAGGAATGGAAACTCCACCCAGAGGTAGTGAAACAGATTTGGGAAAAATTTTACGAAGCAGAGGTGGACCTCTTCGCCTTCCATCAGACAGCGCAATGTCCCCTCTACTTCTCTCTGAGTCACCCAGCCCCCCTGGGTCTGGATGCGATGGCGCACACATGGCCCAAAATGCGCCTGTATGCGTTTCCTCCAGTTTCTCTGCTCCCGGGAGTCCTAGCCAGAGTTCGTCAACAAGGGTCTTGCCTCTTGCTGATAGCGCCATGTTGGCCGAACAGGGTATGGTTCTCGGAGATAATATCTCTCCTAGACGGCTCACCATGGGCGATTCTGGAGAGGAGGGACCTTCTGTCACAGGCCGGGGGCACGATATTCCATCCCAGGCCCGACCTGTGGAATCTTCATTTTTGGCCCCTGAAGGGTACCAGCTGAGGAACACAGGGCTTTCGCCGGGTGTTATTGATACCATTCTTAGTGCTAGGGCTTCCTCCACCAGACAGAGTTATGCCAGTAAATGGGGTGTCTTTGACAGGTGGTGTGTGGTACATAATGTAGATTCAGTCAACTGCCATATTGCTTCAGTTCTGGACTTCATGCAAGAGAAATTGTCAACAGGCACATGCCCTGCTACTCTTAAGGTTTATGTGGCCGCTCTTTCAGCTGACCACGCCTTGATTGATGGGATGCCACTCGGGAGACACCCTCTGCTCTCTCGCTTTCTTCGGTGGGGCCAGACGACTGAGGCCTACAGTAAAAACCAAGATGCCTTCTTGGGACTTAGCTATAGTTCTCGAGGGTCTGGTTGAAACCCCCTTTGAACCTTTAGAGTCAGCGTCTCATAGACTTCTAACTCTAAAAATGATTTTTCTCATGGCAATAACTTCTTTGAAGAGAATTGGGGATATGCAGGCTCTTGTCTATCTCACCATCATGCTTAGACTTTGCCCCAGGGAGCGTGAAAAGGTGATTCTGCATCCTCATCCTGATTACCTGCCTAAGGTTCCGTTTTGCGGCTGTACATCCGGTCATTCTAGAGGCCTTCTGCCCTCCGCCGTTCACAACGCCGGAGCAGGAGAAATCTTATAGACTGTGTCCAGTCCGTGCTCTTCAGACTTACGTCCACCGCACTAGCCAGTGGCGTAAGTCGGAGCAACTGTTCGTCTGTTATGGTGGTGGTAACAGAGGAGCAGCTGCCACCAGGCAGACCATGTCTCACTGGGTCAGGGATGCTATTGCTTTGGCTTATGAGGTGCGCGGTCAAGCTTCGCCTATAGGTCTCAGAGGTCACTCCACAAGGGGGGTCGACTGCTCTAGTGCTTTAGCAAGGGGTGCCCCCTTACAACAGGTTTGTGATGCGGCAGGTTGTCCTCTCCGCACACATTCATAAGATTTTATAGTTTGGATGTCCATGCTACTCCGGGCTCTCATGTCCTTGAGTCAACATCACAAGCTAATGTATGAGGCCTTCTTGTGGTTTGGTAGCACACCTGCACAACCTTAGGGGTCCAGACATTTTCAAGCACGGCGGCGTGGGTATTCTTGTTCCCAATGCGCTGAGCAGCGCAGCATCGACTGAAGCTTTCGAAAGGGAACGTTCCCGGTTACTTACTTAGCTGTAACCTTGTTCCCTGAGAAAGCGGAACGAGATGCTGCGCTGTGTTGCCGTACTGAAATGTGTCCCAGGACTGCTCTTCAGACAAAATGTCCTGTTGATGCACCCTGTGGCTTATCTATTCATAGCCCCGTGTTGCGGGCGCGCTCCGATGACGTCATCAACCGAGGCTATATTACCGCCGGGTCAATTCTATCGACGTGTTACACACATTATTCAAAGCTGGTCACGAACAAGACGTTTCCCAATGCGGTGAGCAGCGCAGCATCTCGTTCCGCTTCTTCTCAGGGAACAAGGTTACAGCTAAGTAACCGGGAACGTTTTGTCTGACTGTACATGCACAGGCAACACGCAGCACCTGCCACCACTAAGTTACATTATATTTGTCTCATATTGTCATTAATATACATACTGACTTCAATTTGGACCACTAAATAAATAGACTGCTATTGTTATGCAAGTATGAGGGTTAGATTATTAAGTGTACAGGTGGAAAAATGTGGAAACCACTCATTGCATCACAGCATCTCCTGACTGCATTATTATTTGTAAAATAGGGGCTTTATGGAGTGTGTGTATATGTGGTCATAAGTATAACAGTTTATATTTCATTAATTTAGGGAAATGAACAAGTGTCTTAGCCTTCAAGAGACAATTTGGCCGACCAGCTTATTCCTGCTTGAAAAGCAAAATGTTATTGATAGTGTAAAAAACATCAACTTTGAAGCATATGTTGATTGATGGACTAGCATTACTCAACATTCCTTACTACCTTCCAGCAACACTACATTCTATGAAAGTTAAATAGTTAAAAACAAAATATTTATTTAAATGGAACCAGAATCACAACCAGAAAATTTCTCACTATACCCAACCCTACTTATCAAGATCCGTATACTGTAATATATGTTGAATTTTGAGATTGCCAACCTTTAAATTAAGTTGACAGTATGTAATAAACAGTATTGAGCATTGAGTAGTTGAGAATTGTGCATTTTTCCTTACCATTATTTTTTTAAATAATTTTTAATGTTTAATGATTTTAATGGAACTGGAACCGGAACCGGAACCGTTAGGCAGAACTAGAACCAAAATAAGTTCTAACGATTTCCAACCCTAGGCCTTGATTTTGCATAAAATAACTTTATCTCGCTGGAGTTTATTGTTGTTTATAAATCATGTTACTTGATACCGGATATCTGTTAGAACAAAACATGGGAGTAGAAAAGACTATACATTGTTTTTAAGGTGCACAATAACTGAAATTTAAATCTTTTAAACGAAAATAAACTATTGCACAGATATAATACACTACACATCAGTATCTCTTTCCTTTGTGCTTTGAACTTTTTAATGTGAAGTGCTGCGTACATCGACTGCTTCAAGTGCATCATATCAATGTACAGTCGGGGGCAGCTGTGGCCTAATTGGACTTGTAACCAGAAGGTCGCAGCCCTGAGTCTTGGTGCTGGCAGGAGTTGTAGGTGGGTGGGGAGTGAATGAACAGCGCTCTCTTCCATGCTCAATACCCATGGCTGAAGTGCCCTTGAGCAAGGCACTGAACCCCCAGTTGCTCCCCGGGCGCTGGATATAGCTGCCCACTGCTCCGGGTGTGCACTTGGATGGGTTAAATGCAGAGCACCAATTCCGAGTATGGGTTACCATACTTGGCAAATGTCACAACTTTCACTTTCATGTATTTGTTTTGTCCTATCCATCATGTGTTGTTGGCTACACGTATAGTATAGTATGTGTTTATATATAAATGTACTGTTCCCTTTCAAGGGAACTTCGAACTGCGTCCTCTAGGGGTCGCTATGGGGAACACCTCGTCGTGACTCGTGTCTGAAGCATACATTGAAAAAACACCAATGAGTTGGCCGGCGACAGCCTCTGACGTCACTACCAGCGTGACTATAAACAGGCACCGGGAAAACACGTCATCCTCTTCTTCGTCTTCACTGACTGTTCTGTTTGAAGCGTGCATCTGAAAGAACTGGTAAGAGTGTTCTTTCTCTGTCTATCATAGCAACCACTAGCAAGCGATTAGACAATGTGTGCATCCGTGTCGGCGTTATTTGACACCCGATGACACACACAATCTTTGCGTCATTTGTTTGGGTGAAGAGCATGCACGCAATGTCTTTGAGCAAGCAATCTGCGTGCATTGTGAGCGTTTTTTCAATGAAAAAGCTCCGCTCTCGTTCATCTCTCTTTCCGAGGAAAAAAAAGGAAAAAAAGCAGCCATCTGCTTCCCGTGGTTAAGGACTCGCCGCTGCTGAGGCATGGAGGAGAATGAGCTTGTGAGAATTTCAGGTGGATCTGTCTGAATGGTTTAGAGAGGGACTTTCCCTTTCGCGCTCGACCTAACGCGGCGGATGAGAGAGAGCCTATGGAGGATGAGTGTGTTATATCTTAAACACTTTCTGATACTGAGGTTAGTGCTCTGCTGGGTTTTTACCCAGGAAAAGCAGGGAGATATTTGAGGATGGTGAAGAAGCTGAGGCTGAGCCTTCTCAATTCTCCTGCCCTGAGACTGAGCCTTCTCAATTCTCCTGCCCTGTGTATGTAGAGCTGTTGGAGGTTATGGATCGCGCCACGGCAAGGTTGGACTTGCCATGAAAGTGCGCTAACAAGGTGATGCCGTGAGGCCGACCCGATGAGCGTTATCTTTTTGACCATAGCCCTTTAGCTCAGGTGAGCCTTCCATTTCTGCCTGATCTCCATACAGAGATCGAAAATAAATGAAAGAGGCCGTTTTCTTCATGCATCCATCGGTTTCGGCATAAGAGTTGTGCCGACATTGAGGCGATGTGCGAAAACGGCTATGAGAAGATGCCCCCTGTAGAAAGAGAGTCCCTCCTTAGAACAGTATTTGAAAATCCATGCTATCGTAAGTGTGCACGTGAAGTCTTTGCACAATTTCTGAAATCCACGCTGTGGTAAGTTCACACGCTAGTATTCTGCGCTCTTTCTAAAATCCTATATGGTGAGGGCTTCGCGCGGTTGCTTCGTTCCCTTTCTTGAGTTGATAAAAGCCCTGTTCATCTTGGGCACCAATCCACCTATGTATCCTCGGATACCTATCTAAACAGGGTGTTGCAACTAAAGATCTGTTGAGACAGCTCCTTCAGCAAGCTTATGCGAAACCAAGTGGTAGCCCCTGTGTGACAGGCAAGACTTAGTATAGAATGCTAGGTTCTTAGCCGTATCCCTTTAAGGGAATCTTTTCTGATTCCAAGCCTTCAGCTCTACCCAGGGCCGAGGCCCTAACAAAAAACCATATTACATATCAAACACCACTGTCTATAAATGGTTACAAAAAACAATCAATTCTTAAAGCCCATGTTGCAGGTTAACCACCACTGTCGATTAATGGGTACATAAATCACTCAAGATATGTATATCATTTTTAAAATGTCTCAAAAATGGCCTTAAAGACCAGTTTTTTACGTTTTTGGTATTAAGGGTTTTTTTTTTCACGCAATTCGGTGATGACGTCACATTGGGGAGAAGTGGAGGAAAGGTAGCCTCAGCCTAGTATGATGCGCGTTCCAGGCAACCCGTAACCCGTGTTCCTTTTTCCAACCTTAAACTCGTGAAAGTGCACTGGAACGGCAGTCAAACCCGTGACTTCCCACCCGTGAACTCTACTAGATCAATGTACTCCCAGTTCCGACGTCACACAGGACGCGAAACAACAATGACAGCCCCTACGGATAATACTGCCTACGGACGCAGTTTATGCAAGTGGTACACGTTGAAAAAACGATTTTAGGACAATGTAACGTTGCATAAAAACTCCAATAACTGATAGCCGTCAAAACCAAACAAATGCATGATGGCCCGCAGCCCTATAACTTTGAACCAGCCAGACGTGAGAGGGCAAATGAGGAATTGCCAGGAACTGATGGCCGACAAAGCCAATTAAATGCATGGTCCAAGGAGAATGAGTGGAGAGTTGGTGAAGTGTCCTGGTGAGTTGCTATCATTTAGCAACGCAGCAATGAGCACTGGAGCTAGTCTACGAGCAGCAGTGCACAATAACGACACACACATATATATATTTTTTTTACTGTCATTGGATAGCACCGAGTGAAAAATAAACATTTTCTTTATATCTAGTGGCAGTGATCATGACGTTAGTTCAGATAAGTACCAGTAACCTTTGTCATAGTGTCGTACTGGTAAACTTTGTCTTTGGCATCTAGAAATAGAAGGCATCATGCTAGCTGTATGGGCGTTTCTAAGCGTTTATCTCTTCCTCCGGTGAAAATGTTGTTGCAAACGTAGCCGCGTGTCGGTCGCTATGTTTGGCTGGTGCTGTAGGGAAGTGAGTGCGTTTGGTCGCTGTTGGTCGATATCTATCTATCGATCTATCTGTCTGTCTATCTATCTATATCTATGTATTTATCTGTTTATCTATAATCTGCGCTATCTGAATACTCTCGTCTACGACTCTTCTCTCTAGTCGCTCTCAAGGCGGGCTTTGGTAAATTCTCTCCCCAAAGAATTTTAAATAAACAAAAACATAGGGAAAGGAGAATCGTTGCAAACCGCTATAAGATAGTACCTACTTTTTCGTATTTTATTCCATTTTGTGATACCCAACAACATAAAATACAATGGATAACAGTTTAAATGTTCATTACCAACAAGCAAATTGCACAAATTCGTTGAAAAATTAACCATGCAACACGGCCTTTAACATCCCAGGGGCAACTCCCATGGAAATGGTAGAGTTGGTACTTAGTGTTCGCCATGATTCTGTCCTGCACTCCCCTCAGCATGGCGGCGTGGGTATACTGTTCCCCATAGCGACCCCTAGAGGACGCAGTTCGAAGTTCCCTTGTAAGGGAACGTCTCAGGTTACGAATGTAACCATGGTTCCCTGAGTAGGGACCAAGACACTGCGTCCTCTACCTCCCTGCCATGCTTCGGACGCAAGCTTCAGACAAAGAAGTGAATGACGTGTTCTCCCGGTGCCTGTTTATAGTCGTGCCGGTAGTGACGTCAGAGGCTGTCGCCGGCCAACTCGTTGGTGTTTTTTCAATGTATGCTTCAGACACGGGTCACGACGAGGTGTTCCCCACAGCGACCCCTAGAGGATGCAGTGTCTCGTTCCCTACTCAGGGAACCATGGTTACATTCATAACCTGAGACGTTTTTCATGAATGGATTCTATAACAATACAAATAGCAACATGCAATATTTTATCAGATTTAGTGCTACACCTTTATTTGTTCCCCACTAAATAATGTTTTTTTTTCCACTATATATTTAGATTTATAAAATTATTGTGCAATGATTTTTCTGAATAACATTAGCTGCTGAATTATCCACTAACATGGTTTATCATAATTTTTTTTTTTCATATTTATTTATTTTTCTTTATAATTAATTAGTCTGTATTTAGTTGGTTGTGAAAGAATGATTATCAGTTCCACACAGAGATATACAAAATCTACATTGGTTTAAAAGAAAAAAACTGCACTGGTATCAGATCAGGAGCTGTATCAGATAATACTGAACCCCAGTGTCAGAATCAGTATTGGAGACAGAAAAGACAGATTCTAGAGCATCTCTAGTTCATTGTGCAGTGAATGAAGTTGACAGAAATGCATACAGACACTTTCTGTTTGTAAGAATTGAAACCTTTCTGTGTTAATAATATTGTATTTTGTTTATCTTCAGTTGAATTTTTCACTTGATGGTATTCATGTTATTGCTTCTGTAACAAATGTAGATATCCTCTACTGTACATATAAACCAGGGCTCTGAACTGGTTCAAGGGACGAAAACGGAAACGAACGAAGTTTTGACAGGAACAGAACCAGAAACAGAAACAAAATAAAATTTTATAGTTCCAAAGAGAATCGAAAATTTGAAATGGCCATTAACCGGTTAATAATGTTATTTTATCGTTCCATATAATATTTGAAATTGTATGGCCTATGCAAATGTGACGCTGAAGCCAACGAGTGAAATGCCTGCACAGCTATGAATTCATCATAGGTAAGTCACAATAGCAATGCACCGCCCTTAGAGTTTATCTGAGGATAGTGTAAGATGAATTCAACAGATCACACGCACATACAGCGCTTATGTGAATGGAGAAAACAGAAAAACTATGGGCTTACATAAAAAGGAATATAGGCATATACACTAAATATATTTCACTTAAATCATATTGACAGATTAACGAAATGAAAAAAATGTGCTAAATTACGGTTCATTGTGACACGTTCCAAAGTTTTCGGAAAGGAAAAGGTTCTTTGTTATTATTATTATTATTATTAGGCAAATTATAGGCAAAGAAAATTGTTTTTAAAAAATAACGTTATTAACCGGTATTTCTCCACCCGAACCGGTTTCGGAACGGTATCAGAGGAACGCAGGAACAGAAACAATAAAATATTGATTCTGCTCGGAGTGAACCGATTGAATTTTTTTTCGTTTTTAAGCCCTGAATTAAACTACAGTGAACATCAGAAACAATAGCCCCTTTCACACATACAGACTTTTCCGGAAAATTACCAGTAAATTGCCGTAAAGAGATCATGTGTGAACAGGATCTTTTAAAAAATACCGGTAAATTTGTTCCGGCAATTTACCAGAATGAGAACTTGTAGCATTACCAGTAAATTGCTGGAATTCTGCGGTGTGTGAACGCAGAAGGAAAATTACCGGTATGAGCACGTACGAGTTCAGAACGCTGTGATGAGGCCACTCTACTCTACTCTGGGCCAATCATAACAATCTGACGCAGATGACGCATTCAATCCGGACTGTTTACGAAAATAAAAGAAATGTCATCCAACTGGAGCGACAGTGAAATTAAAGCGCTTCTCCTTATCCATGCGGATGAAGAAATTTGTTGTCATCTGAGAGGAACTGTTAGTGATGCAGTAACGTATGATAAAATAACCGTCTCAGAGAGCAAGGCATTCACAGGACAAAATGTCAGGTCATCAGTAAACTGAAAACATTGTGCCTTAAATATCTGAAAATAAACAACCATTCCAAACAAAGTGATAGTGGAAGAATTTCTTGGACCTATTATGACTTTTGTCAAGGTATTTGGGGGTCCAGCCATTACTGTTTACAGATAACGTTAGCACCACTGCCTTCGGATGCTAGCGAAAAAACAATTCTCCTATAGTTCAGTATTTTGGTTTGTAGTCATCTATTAAGATGTCTCTGTGACAAAAGCAGCTGCATTAATGCGAAAGTTTGAAACAAAAATGAAACCATCAACAAAAACACTGACCACATATACCCCTCAATGTTTACAAATACAAGCGCAGCTGTTAAGAGGTTAATGATGTCACAGAATTTACCAGTATTTTGGAATGGATGTGTGAATGGTGCTTTTCCGGAAAAAAGACGGAATGTCGTTGCCTGTGTGAACAGCCCATTTTTGTATTTACCGGTAAAGTCGTTCTGGTAATTTTACGGCAATTTACTGGTATTACTATGTGAAAGGGGCTTATGACTTTTGCAATGCTGTTTATTTTAATACTAAAAGCTGAGGCGGAACCCTTTATATTTACTTTAAATGTGCTTCATGTGCGAGTGATACATGATCTTACCACAGTTTCTCCAGTTTACAGTGAGGATCCTGTAGTACATCAGAAAGCAGCTTCACTGAATCTCTTAGTTTATTCTCAGACAGACTCAGTTCTCTCAGGTGTGAGGGGTTTGATCTCAGAGCTGAAGCCAGAGCAGCACAATCTTCATCTGTGACACCACACTTACTCAACCTGTAGAGAACAATGACACAGTGTTAATTGTAGTTGAAGTGTGTGTAGTTTGTTATTGACTCTGGTCTCAGAGCAGGAGAGGAGATATAATGACAAGCATTGCCACAAACTGCTGCTGATAGAAAGAGATTTAGATGTTGATGCTCAATGCTGCTGTTTGAAACTGTCATGTGCTTCAGGACTGAACAGACACACAGAGCTGAATGTGAGATATTGATCAGTGTAATACTGAGTTAAAACTAAACACATTCAGACTCTTGTCTGTTCAGCTCTAAACCTCTGAGATATTCATCCTGCAGTAAGTCACAGAGACTCTGGATTACTATTTTACATGTTATCTGAAAGTTCATTATTGATCAAACTATCATAAGCAAAGCATGTAATGGTATAGAATGGAAATGAATAAAATTAACTTAATCATAGTCATTTCTGCTGAAATATTGTGTTTTTACTGAACATTGTTGATTTTATTCTTAGAATTGATATTAAAGGATGTTTTACTGAGGACAAAGAAATGTGTGACTATCAGAGAGATCTTACCACAGTTTTTTCAGTTTACAGTGAGGATCCTGTAGTACTTCAGAAAGCAGCTTCACTGAATCTAGTTTATTCTCAGACAGATCCAGTTCTCTCAGGTGTGAGGGGTTTGATCTCAGAGCAGAAGTCAGAGCAGCACAACCTTCATCTGTGATGCCACACTTACTCAACCTGTAGAGAACAATGACACACTCTTCACGCTCTCAGATCAGATTAGTTTAGCTGTGAATCCATTATTAATTGAGGTCAAACACAAAACATGATCATAAAACATCTAAATTTAACATGCCGTAATCAAAGACCCGTGTTAAAAATCTCTTAACAGTTTTTACAGTAGGGAAGCACCAATTTCGATACTCATACTGCCATTTTCTGCCGGATTAGGTATCAGTCAAACAGGGCCTGTCCAAATCTGATATTGTTCATAAACTATTCTGTGTTACTGTTAAGCCGACTGCTTCAAGTGCATCATTCTGTGCACCGGATGCTCATTCTGTAAGTGCTTTGTGCTGCAATGTATTTGTTTTGTTCTATCCATCATATGTTGTTGACTACACGTATAATGCGCTATACATTTAAAAGAAATGTTTTTTCATTTTATACTATATGTTTATATATAAATATATTGTTCCCTTTCAAGGGAACTTCGAACTGCGTCCTCTAGGGGTCGCTATGGGGAACACCTTGTCGTGACCCGTGTCTGAAGCATACAAATGAAAAAACACCAACGAGTTGGCCGGCGACAGCCTCTGACGTCACTACCGGTGCGACTATAAAACAGGCACCGGGAAACACGTCATTCATCTTCTTCGTCTTCACTGACTGTTTTGTTTGAAGCGTGCATCTGAAAGAACCGGTAAGAGCGCTCTTTCTCTGTCTATCATGGCGACTACTAGCAAGCGTTTAGACAATGTATGCATCCGTGTCGGTGTTATTTGACACCTGATGACACACACGATCTTTACGTGATTTGTTTGGGTAAAGAGCACGCACGCGATGTCTTTGAGGAGGCAATCTGCGTGCATTGCGAGCATTTTTTCAAGAAAAAAAGCTCCGCTCTCGTTCGTCTCTCTTTCCAAAAAAAAAAAAAAAAAAAGGAACATGCAGCCATCTGCTTCCCGCGGTTCAGGACCCGCCGTTGCTGAGGCACGGAGGAGAGTGAGCTCGTGAGAATTTCAGGTGGATCTGTCTGAATGGTTTAAAGAGGGACTTTCCCTTTCGCGCTCAAAATGGCGGCGGACGAGAGAGAGCCTCGGGAGGATGATGTTATATCTTTAACACTTTCTGATACTGAGGTTAGTGCTCTGCTGGGTTTTTTTACCCAGAAAAAGCAGGAGATATTTGAGGATGGTGAAGAAGCTGAGGCTTAGCCTTCTCAATTCTCCTGCCCTGCGTATGTAGAGCTGTTGGAGTTTATGGATCGCGCCTCGATGAGCGTTATCTTTCCGACCATAACCCTCCAGCTCAGGTGATCCTTCCATTTCTGCCTGATCTCCATACAGAGATCGAAAGGAAATGAAAGAGGCCGTTTTCTTCTCGCATCCATCGGTTTCAGCATAAGAGTTTTGCCGACATCGAGGCGATGCGCGAAAACGGCTATGAGAGGATGCCCCCTGCAGAAAGAGCTTTCATTCTGCGGGGGAGACATCCTCTCTTAATCTCCCTCCTTGCCATCTAAGCCCCTTCAAGAAATGCATCTTGCTTAAATGGCAAGGCATATGCAGCAGCAGGTCAGGCTGTGGCTTTATTACAAAATAAATGCTTCAAGCATATCAGACTGATCTGCTGAAAGACCTGGATAGAGGCAAAGGCCTTTTTCCTGATCAGGTAGCCGAGCTGCGCCGCCGCACCACAGGCCTCTCTCCGGGCTACCAGGCAGGCCGCCTCTGCCAAGCGCAGGACTATGGCGGCCATGGTGGTGGCGGAGAGACATCTGTGGATGAACCTGGCAGACATCGGGAAGAAAGAAAAGGCTTTCTTCTCGATGCTCAGGTTTCGCCTTCTGAACTTTTCGTTATTTCCGTTGAAACGGTGATCGAGAAGTTCGGGGAGACGAAGGCGCACTCCGTTGCTTTCAGATCCTTCGTTCCACGAAGGTCAAGGTCTGAGCCCGAACAACATAGGGGTCCTGGCCTGTCTCGATCTGAGGATCAAAGACGGGCACAGAAGGCTAGTGTCGCGACTCACGCTCCTCCCCCACCTGCGGGCAGGGTTAAGAGGAATTGTGGGTCACAAGGGGGTAAGCAGAACCTAAGGGATGTGATCCAGACGAGGCAGCGTTCTCGTCTGAGTCAGAGTGATACTGAGGTATCTACTCGTTCCCTTTAGGGATTTTTAACTTCTGCTTTTATCCTCCCCTGCCTAATTCCCCTGTAACCACCAGCTCTCCACCTGATCGAGGTTAGGTGGAAACCTCTAACGCATAACGGTCTCCTATGCTGGACCTATAATGTTTTTGGCTGGTCCTATGTTCATAGCAACCACCTTACTGATGGTCCGGACTAAAAGGAGGCGCCCCTTGAGCGGGGCTCCAGCGCAGGAGGGTGGGAGTATAAAAATAACCCTTTCTGTATATACTTATGTGTAAATTGCTGGTGGTTATGTGTCTACTAATAAACTGTGAGTTTCCTTTGCAGTGCTCAGTTACAGTATTTACTAAACACTCGTCAGCACCAGCCATCTGGCTTCATGTTCCAGTATTAGGCGGCTGAGATCACAGGTTTCTGCAGAAGCCTCCTTGATCATCAGGCCTGGCACTGCAGGGAATTTCATGGATGTCCGGCCAGGTCACCCTGAGGGGTCTCCTGGCCGCTTAGGTGCTGTCGCATCCAGCGGGAAGTGAAGGTGGCAGTTACAGAAGTCTTCTTGTATATGCTGCCTCAGGTGATGCTCCCCTCGCTAGAGGTTTATAAAATTCGAGCTTGCCTCTCCCGTGCGGTTCAGCGCCTCTGCGATGCTTAGGAACCTGTAGGTACACACGCTAAGCTCTGTGTACTTTCTGAAAGCCACATGGTGGTCAGTGTGCACGTGAACACTTTGCGCACTTTCTAAAAATCCACGTATTGGTAAGTGTGCACGCAAGACTCTGCGCACTTTCTGAAATCCTGTATGGTAAGGGTTACGCGCTCCGCCTCGTTCCCTTTCTTGAGATGATTAGACATTGGTTCCTTGGGCTCCATTCAGCCAGTGTGTATTTGTTTCTACACCTCAAGCATCGCTTCCCTCAACATGAAGGGCTATTCGGGCGATTCTCGTGGTAGTTTAGCAGCGCTCCCCTTTTCCAAGAAGGGTCGCCTATGAGCGTGCTTCTCTGTATTCAGGAGTTCTCCTCTCATATGAGACTGAGTTCACTGTTTTTCCCAGAGCGCTCCAGTATTATTTCCACAGATCGAGTTGATGACTCTCAAACATACTTTTTTGAGATGCACCATTCCATCTATGAGCTGCTCTATCAGAGTGCCACGAGAGCCCTTCCTTAGAACAGTATTTGAAAATCCATGATATGGTAAGTGTGCACGTGAAGTCTTTGCACACTTTCTGAAATCCACACTGTGGTAAGTTCGCACGCTAGTGCTCTGCGTTCTTTCTAAATTCCTATATGGTGAGGGCTTCGCGCGGTTGCTTCGTGCCCTTTCTTGAGCTGGTAAAAGCCCCGTTCATCTTGGGCGCCACTCCACCCATGTATCTTCGGATACCTATCTAAACAGGGTGTTGCTACTGGAGATCTGTTGAGACAGCTCCTTCAGCAAGCTTTTGAGGAAGCAAGCTGTAGCCCCTGTGTGACAGGCTAGACTTAGTATAAAATGCTAGGTTCCTAGCTGTATCCCTTTAAAGGAATCTTTCCTGATTCCAAGCCTTTAGCTCTACCACCGGGCCGAGGCCCTAACAATTAAGTTGGGTATGTAGCTTAGGCCTTTGGCCGTAAGGGGTATTGTCACAGACAGCCGTCTAAAGTCCCGGGGGCAACTCCCATTGAAATGGTAGAGTTGGTACTTAGTGTTCGCCATGATTCTGGCCTGCACTCCCCTCAGCATGGTGCCGTGGGTATACTGTTCCCCATAGCGACCCCTAGAGGACGCAGTTCGAAGTTACCTTGAAAGGGAACGTCTCAGGTTACGAATGTAACCATGGTTCCCTTAGTAGGTAACGAGACACTGCGTCCTCTAGCTCCCTGCCATGCTTCGGACGCAAGCTTCAGACGAAGAAGTGAATGACGTGTTTCCCGGTGCCTGTTTTATAGTCGCACCGGTAGTGACGTCAGAGGCTGTCGCCGGCCAACTCGTTGGTGTTTTTTTTCATTTGTATGCTTCAGACACGGGTCACGACGAGGTGTTCCCCATAGCGACCCCTAGAGGACGCAGTGTCTCGTTCCCTACTCAGGGAACCATGGTTACATTCGTAACCTGAGACGTTTTTCAAGAATGGATTTTATAACAATACAAAAAGCAACATGCAACATTTTATCAGATTTAGTGCTACACTTTTATTTGTTCCCCACTAAATAATGTTTTTTCACTATATATTTAGATTTACAAAATTATTGTGAACTGATTTTAATTTTTTTAATTAACATTAGCTTCTGAATTATCCACTAAACCAGTTTATCATATTTTTTTTCTTTATTATTAATAAGCCTGTATTAAGTTGATTGTGAAAGAGTGATTATCAGCTCCACACACAGAGAAATACAAATTCTACATGGATTTAAAAGAATAAAACCTGCACTGGTATCGGATCAGGATCTGTATCTGTATCAGATAATACTGAACCCCGGTGTCAGAATCAGTGTATTTGAGGCCAAAAAATCTGATTGGAGTATCTCTTCTTCTTCTATTCTCTATTACATTGTGCAGTGAATGAAGTTGACAGAAATGCATACAGATAGTTTCTGTTTGTGAGAACTTGAAACCGTTCTGTGTTATTAATATTGTTTTGTTTTTATCTTCAGTTGGATTTTTCACTTGATGGTATTCATGTAATTGCTTCTGTAACAAATGCAGATATCCTCTACTGTACATATAAACTACAGTGAACATCAGAACCAATGACTTTTGCAGTGCTGTTTATTTTAATAAGGCTGAACCCTTCATATTTACTTTAAATGTGCTTCATGTGTGAGTCATATATGATCTTACCACAGTATCTCCAGTTTACAGCGAGGATCCTGTAGTACTTCAGAAAGCAGCTTCACTGAATCTCTTAGTTTATTCTCAGACAGATCCAGTTCTCTCAGGTGTGAGGGGTTTGATCTCAGAGCTGAAGTCAGAGCAGCACAACCTTCATCTGTGACACCACAATCTCTCAACCTGTAGAGAACAATGACACACTCTTCACTCTCTCAGATCAGATCAGTTTAGCAGTGAATCCATTATTAATTGAAGTCGAACACAAAACATGATCATAAAACATCTCAATTTAACATGCAGTATTTAAAGACCCCTGTGTTAAAAATCTTTTAACATTATTAACATTGTTTAGAGTAGAGGACCACCAATTTTGATACTCATACTGCTATTTTCTGCCGGATCAGGTATCAGTCAGACAGGGCCTGTCCAAATCTGATATTGTTCTTATACTATTCTGTGTTACTGTTAAGCTGCACAAAAACATTTTAAAGCACAATAAAGTTTTCATGCACTATATTCCATGTGTTCTGAAGACATAAGATAGCTTAATGTGAGGTACAGTTGAATATAAGTCCTTAAATTTCACATAAACTCTATTCTCCGCTGCAGCTGTCAGTCATCATTCAGCATTCAAACCCTGGTCACATTCGTTACTACAGTCAGCTTGATAAAACTCTCTCAGAGATCATTCAGTGTTCCCATTATTATACTTGATTTGTAGGTAAATGCCTATGGTAGGGTTGGGAACCGAAAACCGGTTCTTATGTAGAACCAGTTCTGTTTTTTTTAAAAAGAACCAGAACCGTGAGCAATTTCTAAATTTCAGTTCCGAAAACGGTTCTGGCGTTTCCCGTAAAGGATGTCACAAACCAAATAACAGAAACGCTGCCCTGCCTCTTTAATTACTGAGCACATTGTTTCTAATAACGCGCACTCCACAGACGCGTCGCATCGCGTCTTTAACTGCAGAACACATGTTTTCTACGACTATAAGTGCACTCGCATCTTTGATAACTGTGCACGTTGTTTTGTCTGACTGTACATGTACCAACGGCGCGCAGCACCTGCTGCCATTAATTACATTAAATTTGCCCCATATTGTCATTAATATACATACTGACTTCAACTTGGACCACTGAATAAATAGACTGCTATTGTCATGCAAGTATGAGGGATAGATTATTTAGTGTACAGGTGGAAAAATGTGGAAACCACTCATTGCATCACAGCATCTCCTGACTGCATTATTATTTGTAAAATAGGGGCTTTATGGAGTGTGTATACATGGTTATAAGTATAACAGTTTATATTTCATTAATTTAGGGAAATGAACAAGTGTCTCAGCCCTCGAGGGACTGTTTAGCCAACCAGCTTATTCCTGCTTGAAAAGCAAAATGTTATTGATGGTGTAAAAAACATCAACTTTGAAGCACATGCTGATTGATGGACTAGCATTACTCAACATTACTTACTACCTTCCAGCAACACTACATTCAAGGTAAAATAGTACAAAACATAATAATAGTTCATTTAAATGGAACCAGAATCAGAACCAGAAAATATCTCACTATACCCAAGCCTACTTATGAAGATCTGTATACTGTAATATATGTTGAATTTTGACATTGCCAAACTTTGAATTAAGTTGGCAGTAAGTAATAAACAGTATTGAGCATTGAGTAGTTGAGTATTGTGCATTTTTCCTTACCACTATTTTTTTAATAGTTGTTTAATGATTTTAATGGAACCGGAACCGTTAGGCAGAACCCGAACCAGAACATTTCTAACGATTTCCAACCCTAGTCTATGGTTTTGCATAAAATAACTTTATCTCGCTGGAGTTTATTGTTGTTTCTAAATCATGTTACTTGATACCAGATGTCTGTTAGAACAAAACATGGCAGTAGAAAAGACTATAAATTGTTTTTAAGGTGCACAGTAACTGAAATTTAAATCTGTTCAAAGAAAATAAACTGTTGCACAGATATAATACACTACACATCAATATCTCTTATCTTTGTGCTTTGAACTTTTTAATGTGAAGTGCTGCGTACATCGACTGCTTCAAGTGCATCATTCTGTGACCGGATGCTCCTTCTGTAAGTGCTTTGTGCTGCAATGTATTTGTTTTGTTCTATCATCATATGTTGTTGACTACACGTATAATGCGCTATAAATTTAAAAGAAATGTCTTTTCATTTTATAGTATATGTTTATATATAAATATATTGTTTTTCATGAATGGATTTTATAACAATACAAAAAGCAACGTGCAACATTTCACCAGATTTAGTGCTACACTTTTATTTGTTCCCCACTAAACAATGTTTTTTCACTATATATTTATATTTATAAAATGATTGTGCACTGATTTTTTTGAATAACATTAGCTGCTGACTTGTCCACTAACCTAGTTTATCTTTTTTTCATATTTATTTTTTATTTAATTTTTCTTTATAATTAATTAGTCTGTATTTAGTTGATTGTGAAAGAGTGATTATCAGCTCCACACACAGAGATATACAAATATAATTTCACTTGATGGTATTCATGTAATTTCTTCTGTAACAAATGCAGATATCCTCTACTGTACATATAAACTACAGTGAACATCAGAACCAATGACTTTTGCAATGCTGTTTATTTTAATACTGAAAAGATGAGGCTGAACCCTTCATATTTACTTTAAATGTGCTTCATGTGAGAGTCATATATGATCTTACCACAGTGTCTCCAGTTTACAGTGAGGATCCTGTTTACTGAAGGCTGTGGAATTCATTCTTAGATTTGACAATTAAAGGATGTTTTACTGAAAACAAAGACATGTGTGACTATCAGAGAGATCTTACCACAGTTTCTCCAGTTTACAGTGATGTTCCTGTAGTACATCAGAGAGCAGCTTCATACTAGAATCTCTTAGTTTATTCTTAGACAGATCCAGTTCTCTCAGGTGTGAGGGGTTTGATCTCAGAGCTGAAGTCAGAGCAGCACAAACTTTATCTGTGACGCCACAATCACTCAACCTGTAGAGAGATGAAAATCATGCATGTGAAACACTACCAAACAGCTATCAAAAAACAAACAAACAACTTACTGCAATGAACAACTTGCAATTTCAATACAATTAAATCAATTCAAACCATGAGGGAAAAAACTGCACATGCATTTCATGGGCATGCAAGTTTCATGGGCAAATTGACACAAAATTTTTAAAGACAGGATTAAATCAACATTTATCTATTAATTGTGAAAATTTTTAATTGTATGTAATCATAATGCAGTTGAGTAAAAATGAAATTAATTTAATTCAACTTCTAACTGGTTTAACATGTTTAAAAATAATCCACATGCTGGACAGTGTGTGTTCAAGTAAGCTGCTGTTTTGCTCCAGTAACTGATTCATCAGATTTGAGGAGATTTGAGCAGCTGTATATATGAGCTGCTTCTCCACTTGTTTGGTTGTTCTTGATTTCTGCTTGGCATTTTATGCCAGATGAGAAAAACTTAAATTCCTTTTGCATGTTAATTAAAAAAAAAATTAATTTGAAAACCTGAATTATTTATTTGTGACTTTTCTGACTTTGTTTGAATGCCTGAAGAAATCTTTTACAGTGTCTCTGTATTGAAAACATCAAAATGTCTAAAATAATAGCTACAGCACTGAAGATTTTAACTTTGATATTCTTCATGTTTTAACAGTGAAGTGATTGTTCTCATTGATACTTACTGAACGGATCTGGATTCTTTAATCACAGGCAGCAACTTCTGAAGAACTTCCATATTTTCAGGATTATTCTTTCCTTTAACAAATTTATCAAGGCGAAACTCCTTCAATTCATCTTCTGATGTCAACAACACAAAAACTAAAGCTGACCACTGAGATGAAGAGAGTTTAGCTTCCTTTATTCTTCCAGATTTCAGATACTGTTGTATTTCCTCCACTAGTGAACGATCACCCAGTTCATTCAGACAGTGGAACAGATTGATGGATTTCTCTGGAGAGTCAATGGTCCTGATCTTCTTCTTGATGTACTCAACTGTTTTCTCATTGCTGTCAGAGCTGCTGCTTTTCAGCTTCATTATTCGTTGTAGGAGAATCTGATGAGACTTTACTGACAAACCCATAATAAACCACACTAAAAAAACAATAAGACCACATATAACAAACAAAACAACATTCACAACCATCTCATTCAGCTCAGATAATGAAACATGCTGAAACAAGTCCTTCGATTTAGACCATAAACTCTGTTTGGTGATTGGCTCAAACACATTTCTGTTGTGGTTTGTACAGGAGAGGTGCACATATAGAGCTGCTAGATGTTCCTGAATGCTCAGATGAACAAAGCAGAAGACTTTCCCCTGATACAAGCCCAACTGCTCTCTGAAGATCTGAGTGCACAATCCTGAGTACACTGATGCTTCTCTCACATCAATGCCACACTCTCTCAGGTCTTCCTCATAGAAGATCAGGTTTCCTTTCACAAGCTGCTGAAAAGCCACTTTCCCCAGTTTGAGGATCATGTCTTCATCTGTCACCTTCTTCTCATAGTCCTTCTCATGTTTGATGTTGGTCTGAAGGATCAGGAAGCGTGTGTACATTTGAGTGAGAGTCTTGGGAATCTCTCCACTCTCTGCTTCACTCAACATCTTCTCCAGAACAGCGGCTGAGATCCAGCAGAACACTGGGATGTGGCACATGATGAAGAGGCTCCTTGATGACTTCAGGTGTGAGATGATCCTGTCGGCCAGACTCTGATCACTGATTCTCTTCCTGAAGTATTCCTCCTTCTGTGGCTCATTGAAGCCTCGTACCTCTGTCACTCGATGGACACACTCAGAGGGGACGAGATCAGCTGCTGCTGGTCTGGAGGTGATCCAGATGAGAGCAGAGGGAAGCAGATTCCCCACAATGAGGTTCATCAGCAGCTCGTCCACTGAGGCTGATTCAGATATATTACACAGTTTCACATCACTCTTAAAGTCCAGAGACAGACGACACTCATCCAGACCATCAAAGATGAACAACACTTTATATTTATCTCTGGATATTTCCATTTCTTTAGTTTCAGGGAAAAACACATAAAGAAGATCTGAAAGACTGAGTGTTTTGTCCTTCATCAGATTGATTTCTCTGAAAGGAAGTGGAAATATGAGCTGGACGTCGTGATTCTCTTTCCCTTCAGCCCAGTCCAGGATCAACTTCTGCACAGAGACTGTTTTTCCAATGCCAGCGACTCCCTTTGTCAGCACAGTTCTGATGGCTTTGTCTTGTCCAGGTAAAGGTCTAAAGATGTCACTGCATTTGATGGCTGTGTCCTCTGTTGCTGCTCTCCTGGACTGTGTCTCAATCTGTCTCACCTCATGCTCATTACTGATCTCTCCACTCTCACTCTCTGTGATGTAGAGCTCTGTGTAGATCTCATTCAGGAGTGTAGGGTTTCTCTGCATCTCTGTTCCCTCATACAGACGCCCAAACGTCTGCTTCAGATTTGATCTGAACGAGTTGAGGACTTCATGTCTGGAAATTAAAACACCACATTATTACAGAGTTACAGAGGTAAATATACAGGGGCAAAACATATTTTTGTTTTCTGTGTTATGAGACACTGAACATATCGTAGAGTTTATGAAATGTGTCAGTTATTAATGATGTATTTGAGTAATGTTTACCTCACACCAGGATACGTGCTGTGTTGTGGTTGATTCATAGACTCATCATATCTCTTACGGAAGTGTTTTGTTACTGATCTGTGTTGCCGGATTGACCTTGAATCAAGAATCAAACACTCTGACATTGGTGACATTTTTCTCATTACCTTAATAACAGATGTGACTTTATTAAAAACACACCTGCTCAAGATCAAAACTGTAAAAAAAAAAAAAAAATACCATTGAAATAAATTGAAATAAATAAACAATTCTACTCTGTGCTCTATATCTGGTCGTTGTCATTAGATTTACTGTATTTCCTAACCAGACTTCTGCTCATATTTAGTTATTATAGTGATGTATAATTATGGCAGTTTAATTAAACATATCATAACTATAAACATATCTTTTACATAACAATTTCATACTTGAGGTTAAACCTTGTGTCATCACTCTTAAAATTAATTGGACGAGGCAAATAAGTATCACTCCTCATAGACACACAGCTGGGCTCTGCTTCTGATCTCTTCTGATGAACCGAACTATAACAGAGAGTGTGTGAGCAAATGTTAAAATATCAGATGAAATCATGAAATATTCACGTGATGAAACACCATAATAATCATTTCAATTCAATCTATTAATAAAATATTGTACCTGAGATTTTGAGGATGACCTCTAGACTCGTCAGTCTTCATAAAATTAACTGGATGAGGCAAAGATTCATCACTCCTCACAGACACACAGCTGGGCTCTGCTTCTGATTTCTTCTGATAAACTGAACTATAACAGAGAATCCTTTGAACTACATTAATAATAACAACATATCATAAAAAAAAAAAAAAAAAAAATCATCAATGTTCTGTTGATTACAGAAACCATAAACTAAAGTTATTTCACAGACTTTCTGCCATAATAACTAAAATTAATACCATAATAACATGAACACCTAATATAAAACAGAAACACAATATAAATATGACACACAGCTCTGGATCTGATCTCTTCTGATGAACAGATTTAACGAAGACATTCATTTTATTAAAGGAAAAATTAAAAACATAAAAAAAAATACCTTCATAAGGAGGTTCTATGATCTTATTGTTTTAAATAAAATTCTCATTTTAACTTAACATGAAAAAAAAAAACATGGTGAAAGAGTGTTTGTTGTGAATATTTAGATCTGGTGACTGTGTTCATACATTCTTTGTTTTACTGACAAGCAGTATTTAAAAACATCATGGCCATCTGTTGTGGGAAAATACTCACACTCATATAAAAGTTGATGTATTATCTCACATATTTGCAGGAGACTTCCATTTTTTAAAAAGTGGTTGTAAAAAGTGTTAGCTTATTATGTTTATGTTAATATGATTTCAATTTTCACATTTTTCATAATCTGCCTGTAAATGTTTGTATCTCATGGGATACGTCGCCCTTTTATATATAAATAAAATTAAATAAATTACGAGTGGAAACTCAATCTTCTTTAAGCCAAGGGTTTCTGAGTTGAGGACATGTCAGTAGGAAAACATGTTGGATGCAATGAACGCAGCGTCTGTACTGATGGTAAATTAGCTGAAATTAATTAAAATTATTATTTTTTGTAATGTAAACTATAACTAAAAGTTACATATACAAAATATTATATTTTTGTATAATTACCAATGAATATGCAATGATTCAGTTTATATCACCTTCATAAATTGAATTAAAACAGAAAAAAAGCAAACAAAAAGTACATTATTTATTCATAATTTTGTAGATGTAGAATTAAAAAAAAAAAAAGTTGAATTTTATGTAGAAAAGTTGTTCCGATCAAAGTGACTTGAACACACCTGACATCGTAATTATGACTTTTCAACTCGTAAATATGAATGTCCCAGGAGGACTTGAACGCAGCATAACACACATACCATCTAGTTCTCAGATAAGCCTGAAGAACCTGTTTAGTTGGATCAGGTGTGTTTAATAATAGTTAGAGCTAAACTCTGCAGCAGTGTGGTGCTCCAGGAACTGAGTTTGACACCCTGCTTTAGACTTTGTAGCCTATTTCAGAAAATCAGTTCAATACTTCAAACTCTTAAACAATGATTTATTGTCAATCATTTAATCATTATTCATGTAGTTAGCAATAGTCAGTTTAATTGAGTAACAAGACATGGATTATTTTTCAGGCATGTGTATATACACACACGTATACGTGTATCTGTATCTATGAAATAAACTACTCAACAAAAACACATATGCAAACGTGTTTAAAAATGTACAAAATATATATAGTTTGCATGTGTTTTTGTTTAGCATGATATTTCATACATCAGGTTTTTATTGCTAATGTATGCATTTCATTGCAATTCTGTGATTATTGAGAGATAGACAAATAAACCTTCCTCAAAAGCCTGTTGTGTCATATTCTACATTTACTTTTTAACATAAAAAAAGCATAATCAAGAAATTAAATGTCACGTTTTTTAACATAAATAAAAAAAAAAATCACAATTTTATATTATTTGTGTTATAATAAAATCGAAATAGCAATAAGTGAATTTTCTGATGTCTGTCTTTAAATAAGTGATTTCTTTAAGATTTGCCGTTTTTATTGTTAATATGTCTGGAAAGTACCTGCATCCTGGAGAGAAATCCTGATCTCGGGGTGTTTGTGTGTGATTCATGATGAAGAGTGAGATCTCCAGCACTTACTCTGTCACTGTGTGGAAATGACAAACTAATCATTCAGCTGAACGGTTCCTGAGAGTCCAGAAACAGCGGTCACTCAAACACACAATCTTAGTCTTATGTGAACACAAATGTTAAAATCAACCACCGACAACACGAAACAGCAACGAAAGCACTTCATAAACTTAAAAATAAAGATATCAAACACATATCAGAGAACATACATCCTTCAGGAGAAAATGAAAGCAGAAGTTACCTGCAGCGTCGAGTCACCTGAGCGTCAGTGACGTCACACGCATTCTCCACTGCGCGTGACACTAACCCTGGATCCCAGTATTGTAATTTTCTGCACTGTTTTGCTGTACACATTACACTCTGCTTAGATAAAAGTTAGGGTTTTAGGCTGCTCTGCCTCTAACAACGCTCGTCAATGTCAAAATGATTGAGATGGAGATCAAATTAAAGTGGGCGGGGTTTGCTGTTCAATAGAGCGCAAATTTCCGCAAATATGGCAATTTTGAATTTCAATTATGGCATCATTTACACTATTTATGTATTCGTAACTGAATGTGATGAGACAGGAAACCTGCATTTTCGATGTAGGCCTATTAGGTATAAAAGTGTGTGTGTGAATACTTTACAATATTATTTGCAAACAGTTCAGAATGATTAGCCTACTTTCCAACTAGAATATAGAATTATAGAGTTATATCACATCAGTTAGCAGCCTGTGTTTGATAGCAGTCTTTCCTCTGAAAGCATTTGTAAAACCGCATTTTTCCATCTTATAAATATATCTTAATTACAACCTATGCTCTCAATGTTAAATGCAGAAATGATAATTTATGCATTCATGACTTCAAGGTTAGATTATTGTAATGCTTTATTGGGTGGTTGCTCTGCACGCTTAATAAACAAATTACAGTTCAGGTTTCTGTGGAGGACTGGGCTTAAAAATGTCTTAAAAATATATACACCTCTTCTGTTGACGTCAAGCACCATCTTATTCAGTGTAAAGTGTTGCATAGATTGCCTTACTCAACTATTATTACTCAACTACTATTACTATTACTATTATTTCCTCTCTCTTAAATAAGTGTGAATCTGTAGAGGGTTCTCTTGGTCATCTTTTCTGGGCATGCTCAAAACTTCTGAAATCTGGTCGGAAGGTTTTTTTGTTTTGTTTTTTTCTTTCAGAAGCTTATGCATGTGAGCAACCCTCAGATCCTGTAACTGCTGTTCTTGACTGGCCAGCTTCCTTGCATCACAAAAAGATATATTGGAAGAAAAGGCTGAGGTCACTATTCAGTATCTGATTAGCAGAACTTTCCTCCACCCTTCATGTAGAAAGGCTTAGATATAGTATGTCTGGAAATATAGATCTATTTGATCTATTTTCAATCACCTGTTAAACAGTTTACAATAACCATGACACAACTTGAAGCTTTAAATGCTACAGTATTTTGTTTAACTTCTGCCAATGTTGATATGTGTGTGTGTGTGTGTGTGTGTGTGTGTGTGTGCGTGCGCGCGTGTGTGTGTTTTAAAACACCACATTTGAATATTTTAATATTTGCTACTTTAATATAATTTTACTCAATTATTTGTCAAAACTAGTGACAATGTTGACATTTGCAAACCCTATCTGCTCTCTATTTTTACTGTCTTTTTAAGTATCACGCTTGCTCAGAGACACATGCCCCTTCAGATTTTTGAGCCAAGTGGATTTTGAATGCAGCTTCCAAAAGACAAAAAAGAAAAAAAGAAATTGCAGAATAATATTTTTAATATTTGATACTATCACACCGGTGTAATTAGAACATGTATTAGAACATTAGAACACCATTGGCTGCTAAATTCACATCTGCTCGTGCTTTGGCTGGCGATTGAAACAAATAAATTCTGTTGAGCTTATGAATGCAAAGATGAGTCATCGCTGAATTCTGCTGTCTAATGATTCTCTCATCAGAAACAACAAAGTGCAGATGTGCATACGATGTAAGTAGGATATTCATTTTACAGTGTAAACTGCTTCAGTGATTATACAGTGCATCCGGAAAGTATTCACAGCGCTTCACTTTTTCTGATTTTTTTTTTTTTTTTATGTTACAGCCTTATTCCAAAATGGATTAAATTCATTATTTTCCTCAAAATTCTACAAACAAAACCCTATAATGGCAACGTGAAAGAAGTTTGTTTGAAATCTTTGCACATTTATTCAAAATAAAAAATGAAGAAAAAAAATCACATGTACGTATGCTCAATACTTTGTTGAAGCACCTTTTGCACCGATTACAGCCTCAAGTCTTTTTGCGCATGATGCTACAAGCTCGGCACACCTATTTTTGGGCAGTTTCTCCCATTCTTCTTTGCAGGACTTCTCAAACTCCATCAGGTTGGATGGGGAGCGTCGGTGCACAGCCATTTTCAGATCTCTCCAGAGATGTTCAATCGGGTTCTGGGCTCTCGCTGGGGCACTCAAGGACATTCACAGAGTTGCCCTGTAGACACTCCTTTGTTATCTTATCTGTGTGCTTAGGGTCGCCATCCTGCTGGAAGATGAACCGTCACCTCAGTCTGAGGTCCTGAGTGCTCTGGAGCAGGTTTTCATCAAGGATGTCTCTGTACATTGCTGCATTCATCTGTCCCTCGATCCTGACTAGTCTCCCAGCTCCTGCCGCTGAAAAACATCCAGCATGATGCTGCCTCCACATGTTTCACTGTAGGGATGATGTTGGCCAGGTGATGAGCGGTGTCTGGTTTCCTCCAGACGTGACACTTGCCATTCAAGGCAAAGCGTTTGTTTCATCAGACCAGAGAATTAGGTCCAGAGTGCCTTTTGGCAAACACTAGATTGGCTGTCATGTGTCTTTTACTGAGGAGTGGCTTCCGTCTGGTCACTCTATCATACAGGCCTGATTGCTGGAGTGCTGCAGAGATGGTTGTTCTTCTGGAAGGTTCTCCTCTCTCCACAGACTAATGCTGGAGCTCTTTCAGAGTGACCATCGGGTGTTTGGTCACCTCCATGACTAAGGCCCTTCTCCCCAATTGCTCAGTTTGGCCGGGCGGCCCTCTCTATAGAGTCCAGGTGGTTCCAAACTTCTTCCATTTATGGATGCTGGAGGCCACTGTGCTCATTGGGACCTTCAATGCTTCAGAAATTTTTCTGTACCTGTAAGGTGCATACACTTAGTCCAACGGAGGTATCCAGTGCTGGCAGAAGGTTTCTTGCATGTTCGGTCTTTTCAGCACACAAAGTTATTACATTTAAATCCAATTATAATCTGACTCCATTTTAGTATGACCTCCAATTTAGATCGAAAGGCAAATTGGTTGATTGTCTGTCTGTAATTATTACTGTTATTATTCTGACATTTGATTATTCTAGCTGACTCTTTAATTTATATTTACTCCTTTATTAGGAAACTGTGTCACTCAGGATGTATCATGCCGGCTGATGTACATGTACCCCACGATCACAAACTCTCCAGTCTGATCATTAGTCAGAGGTTATGACTAACTATTTAATAGACCCCCTCATGCTTGTCATTCTTTAAATAGTGGTTCTGTTTAGCCCCCTACAGCCACCTATGTAACAACTTGGTTAAAGCTCAAACAATAACCAGAGGTTATGGCTAGTACTATGAAATATGCCCAAACCATGCTAATATTCCAATAGTATTGTTTCTAGCCCCCCACAGTTAATGCAACTGCATAACAACTTAACTAAAATCATGCTAGTCAGAAATCTAAAATCTCACCTGATGTGCCCCATGCTCCATCGAACCTGAGATTTAGTATGTACTAACCCTAGATGCAGATTAACCAGACCTAACCCTAACCTAATAACCCTAACCAGAAGTGCAATAAGCAGTAAGTACAGGATATACAGTGTCTACAATATGTTACAAATGTACAATAAATATACAGATAAGGCAGTATTATGGACATAATTTACAGATTTTTAAATACTATCAGCATGATATATACAGATGGATGTACTATGAACATACTATACAGATGGATTATGTAATAAGTGTATGTACACTATAAGCAGAACTATGAGCATATGAACATTATTTACACTAGTGCAATGGATAGTATAAAGTGCATAGAAAAATATCCCAGTGTGCAAATGGATCATTCAGTATTCTGGATGAACAGACAGTAGTGCAAGTAATAAGTGAACTGTTTTTTGTTTGTTTGTAAGCCAGATGTAGTGATGAGGAGGGGTGAGGAGTGTGTGTGTGTTTGGTGTGTGTGTGGGGGGGGGGGGGGAGTGTGTGGTTGTCAGAGGGCAGAATTCAGTAAGGAGACAGCTGTAGGGAAAAAGCTGTTCCTGAGTCTGCTGGTCATTGTCCGGAGGCTCCTGAAGCGCCTCCTGGAGGTTAAACAGTCTATGGTCAGGGTGAGAGGAGTCTTTAAGAATGCTGTGAGCTCGACGTAGACAGCGTTTTCTCTGGATGTCCTCAATAGCAGGGAGTGGTGTCCCTGTGATGCGCTGGGTAGTTTTCACCACCCTCTCCAGTGCTGCAGAAATTTTGCTTACAGGAACTAACAATTGGAATTTGCATTAACTCAGGTCCCAGACCCCGGTTTAAAACTCAGTGGGAACAAAAGGTAATTTACATGGAAGACCCTGAAAGAGGGCACTCCCATTACAGTAAGCAAAATATCTCTTAAATCTTAAGGTCTGTATTATCTTTTAGTCTACTTTTGTAAGATTAAGACCATTGTAACAATTGCACTGACACATTTCAAATGATACCAAACATGACTGTTAGTTCACTTGCATTGACATTTTCATGTAATCATTTTGAGCAGAACCGACAGGTGTGTGCCTTTCCAAATCATGTCCAATCAACCCAATCTTGTACTGCAATCGAGCTGTAGAAACATCTCAAGGATGATCAGCGGAGACAGATGCACCTGAGCTCAGTTTTGAGTGTCATGGCAAAGGCTGTGAATACTTATGAATACTTTTTTTTTTTTTTTTTTTTTTAAACAAACTTCTTTCACGCTGTCATTGTAGTGTATTTTTTGTAGAATGTTTTGAAGAAAATAATGAATTTCATTTTGGAATAGGGCTGTAACATAACAAAATATGGAAAAAGTGAAGCGCTGTGAATACTTTCCAGATGCATTGTATATGATTTAAACATAAGTATTAATATTACCATTTTAAGGGATTATTTGAACTAAATATAATATATAGACAGATTAACTACAAATATAAAAAGGTGCAAATCTGCATCTATGTTTATTCTTATTTTTTTTTTTTCAATTGTTCAACATTTTAAAAATGTTTTTAAAAAGGAAAATAAATTAAAATGCTGCATATGTGCTTTTTCGCAGTTCATCCTTCATCTTCAGAAATTAAAATCTTAATCTCAAATTTTCCTTGATGTTTATACTTATGATATATGATTTAAACATGTTATAATATCACAATTTTAAGGCATTATTTTAACTATACAGTATACACACACACACACACACACACACACATTAAAATTAACTACAAATATAAAAAGGTGCAAATCAGCATCTATTTTTGTTGAACATTTTAAAAAATGCTTTTAAATAATAATAATAATAATAATAATAATAATAATAATAATAATAATAATAATAATAATAATAATAAAACATACAGATACAATAGGGGCTTGGCCACTAATTCTCAGTTCATCATCCATACCTAAAAAAATGTTTTAATCACAGTCTTAATCTCAAGTTTCCCTTGACGTTTGGTATCTTATTAACCGAAGCCTAATGAGCTGCAAATATTATAGACAGGGTTTGTCTCATTAAATGTGCTTCAAAGACTTCGATTAACTGTGAGATTTACAGTAGTGCATCTGAGATGAAAGTATATGTGCTGAAAGATAAAATTAGCTCCGAACATCACTCTTGATTTAGTAGTTTTTTAATTTGCCAATACATGTTCTAACAGCAATCTGAATTTAGTCAATTACAACGAGCTCTTTTGTTCCCAGCTGGTTGTACATTGGTTTGCAGTTGCACATCTAAAGGCTCTTTGGGGATGAAGTCTCAGTGTGAAGCGTGTTTTGTTAATTCAGTGTTTGACAGGCCTCTGTTCAGCAGCTGAGAAATCAGCATCACTCCTGGAGAAGAGACTCAGAAACACATTCTCATGACAAACACTGAGTGAACAGAGATACAAGCAGTCAAACCACTTCTGTTTGTTATTGCATCAGGTTTAGAGAGTATTTCAGGGGTTCAGAGATCAAGACAAAGAATAGAAGAGAACAGAACAGTTGTGATGTAAATCAATGAGATCTTTATAACAGTTCAGCAGATGCTGTCATAAATTATCTAAATATCAGCGGTCACTCTATATCTCCAGTAATATTAGTAAGATGAGATGTAAATGATCCAAACATATAATGCAGTGATTAGAATTAGATTAGAGATGAAGAAATAAAGGCTCCTCAGAAGATGTGAGATGTTCTGGAGGCTTGTGAAATCATTCCTCCACTGAGGAACAGTGAAAGTAAAGCTTCTGGAAACAAACGCTCCTCAAAAGATCCTGATGATCAGATTTGAGACGCACTGATTTTTCTAATAAAAAAAGCTGCATCAGTCCAGTGAGTGTTCACCTGAAAATATTACTAACAACATTTTTTTTTATTTTTTCTTATGTGGACAGAAAAAAAGGCAATACAGGCAATTAATTGTATAAGGAAAAAATATGGGTTAAATGCATCTGGAATCAAGTCTGTTTCTGAAGTAGACAGTCACTGTTGGGAAATGAAATATTCTATAAAGTGTTTGTGTGAGTTTTGTGGATAATGACTCTTTAAACTCTCTATAAAGTTTGGCAACCCTTTCGAATCAAGTTGGCGAACACAGATATTATATTATATCGCACATCTTCAGTCTGTCATCACTATATTACATCAGAGGAGTCTTTCTGTCAACCTAAACCTATTTTCTGCTATCTGTATAAAACAATAAATTTGTCTTTTATAAATGGGAGTACAGCAAATACAAAAAAAATAAATGTTGCGAGAACAAAAATCAACAGCAAATCCTTTAAATTTTACGGTATTCAGAACAGAGTAAAATACAAAACAGAAAATATAAGCAGCTATAAAATTATTAGTTATAAACAACATATAAACATCTAGAAAAAAAAAGTATTTAAAGAGAAATCTATCAACATCTCATTCTGAACGAATACAACTGTTTCCCACGAGACACTCCGGTGTGATCACTTGGATTTTTTCCTTATTACAATGGAAATTACTTAAAATACTCTGTCAGGTTTGGTCATACAGATAAGAATAAGACATTAATAGAAACTGTAAAGGGTTCACTTTCAGTGGGTCACATAAACATATTCATTCCAATTTAATTTAAATCTAATGTAACGTTCTAATTTTGTCGGTTAACGGTCAATGATTGGTTAACAAGTGTTGGGAGTCGTTCAGGAAAATGAACTGAAATGAACATCCCTAAATTATTGTTGTCCCCTTCACACAGTCTGTGTTGATTGTGTGACTGTGACGTCTCTGCAGCGGCTCTTATTCACCATCAGCTGATCCTGACGAAACTGAACTGACATCTAAATACTGAGAGTCCTACAATAAAACACACAGACAGTCAGATATGAGTCTGAGACATTACTGCTGTCACATCACATCAGCAGATCCATTTCAGAAAACACACAGTATATTCATATTACAGCCACAGATTAATAATAATAAAGAAAGATCAAAAACTACTATCACTTAGAGACACTGTAAGAGATTAAAATATTCATAGATTCAAAATCAGTCACATCACAGAATTAAAAACAGTTTAAAGTACAGAGATTGGAGTGGAGCTGAATTTTTATCTTATATTCTCCAATCACACACAGGAGGTCTGTTACTCAATTTAGAAACTTTAAATAAACAAACACTCACAATAGTATAATGTCTCCAGTTTATAATGTGGATCATCCTTCAGATCAGAGAGAAACTTCCTACTAGAATCTCTTAGTTTATTTCCAAACAGATGCAGTTCTCTCAGGTGTGAGGGGTTTGATCTCAGAGCTGAAGTCAGAGCAGCACAACCTTCATCTGTGACGCCACAATCATACAACCTGTAGTGAACAATGACACAATGTGAATTGTAGTTGAAGTGTGTGTAGTTTGTTATTGACTCTGGTCTCAGAGCAGGAGAGGAGATATAATGACAAGCATTGCCACAAACTGCTGCTGACAGAATCAGATTTCTGCATGTTGATGCTCAATGCTGCTGTTTGAAACTGTCATGTGCTTCAGGACTGAACAGACACACAGAGCTGAATGTGAGATATTGTTTCATAGTGACATAAGGACGGATCTGTCTTGAGAAACAGTCACTTGCTCCTCTAATAAACACCTACAGGAGGACATCTGCTTCACAGGAGCCACGTGTTCTCATTACGTCTCATTTATTAACTCTTGTGATCAAACACAGAATTGTGTCATGTTTGGTCTCATCTGGCAGATTAAAAACTGAATAGAAATGTGTTGAACTCAATAGAGATTCTCAAGGTCTTAATGTACAAAGTAAGAACTATTGCCTACACATGCATTGAGAACATGTTAATGAACTTTTCTTCTGGCTCATCACCTGTTTACCTCCAGCTTTATTGTCTTTGGTGTTTATTTTCCACTTTGATTAACTTTCTTTTCTTAAATAAAGCTTTTCTCAGGAAGTAAGACAGAGATGGACAAGGGGTGTGATCGGTTTTGGAGGATCACAGAGTTTAGCTTCAACTCTGATTAAACTCACCTGTCTGTAACTTTCTAGTGATCCTGAAGACACTGATTACTGTGTTCAGAGAGACTGGATTAACACACAGGTGAACAGGACACTAGAGCAGAGGGAGACCCAGACGAAATACTGCTCTCCCCGGAACATGATTTCAACCGAGGAGAGCCTTTAAATCGGCCGCGTGATGATCCGGCCCTGTGTTCAGCTGTGTTTAATTGGGGTCTGAGCTAAACTCTGCAGGACTGTGGCCCTCCAGCACTGAGTTTACCTCTCCCTGATATAAGATGAACATGAAACTGCTGATAGAGCAGCAAATAAATATATAAAATAAAAAATACTGCTTGTGGTTTTATAGGTGCGGAGGGTCTTTCCTTTTATCAATGATAATGCTGAACGCTGGAGTGATTGTAACTTTCATTCACTCATTGATCACTATAATACTGAGTTAAACTAAACACATTCAGACTCTTGTCTGTTCAACTCTAAACCTCTGAGATATTCATCCTGCAGTAAGTCACAGAGACTCTGGATTACTATTTTACATGTTATCTGAAAGTTCATTATTAATCAAACTATCATAATCAAAGCATGTGATGTAATCAAAGCATGTGATGTAATCAAAGCATGTGATGTAATCAAAGCATGTGATGTAATGGAAATGAATGAAATGAGTCAATTCTGCTGAAATATATATTCTGCTGAAATATAGTGTGTTTACTGAAGATTGTGGAATTCATTCTTAGAATTGACATTAAAGGATGTTTTACTGGGGACAAAGACGTGTGACTATCAGAGAGATCTTACCACAGTATCTCCAGTTTACAGCGAGGATCCTGTAGTACATCAGAAAGCAGCTTCACTGAATCTCTTAGTTTATTCACAGACAGACTCAGTTCTCTCAGGTGTGAGGGGTTTGATCTCAGAGCTGAAGTCAGAGCAGCACAACCTTCATCTGTGATGCCACAATCTCTCAACCTGTAGAGAACAATGACACACTCTTCACTCTCTCAGATCAGATCAGTTTAGCTGTGAATCCATTATTAATTGAGGTCAAACACAAAACATGATCATAAAACATATAAATTTAACATGCAGTATTTAAAGACCCCTGTGATAAAAATCTTTTAAATTTTTTTAACATTGTTTACAGTAAGGAACCACCAATTTTGATACTCATACTGTCATTTTCTGCTGGATCAGGTATCTGTCAGACAGGGCCTGTCCAAATCTGATATTGTTCTTATACTATTCTGTGTTACTGTTAAGCTGCACAAAAAACATTTTAAAGCACAATAAAGTTTTCATGCACTATATTCCAAGTGTTCTGAAGACATACGATAGCTTAATGTGAGGTACAGTTGAATATAAGTCCTTAAATTTCACATAAACTCTCTTCTCCGCTGCGGCTGTCAGTCATCATTCAGCATTCAAACCCTGGTCACATTCGTTACTACAGTCAGCTTGATAAAACTCTCTCAGAGATCATTCAGTGTTCCCATTATTAGACTTGATTTGTAGATAAATGTCTATGGTTTTGCATAAAATGACTTTATCTGGCTGGAGTTTATTGTTGTTTCTAAATGATGTTAATTGATACCAGATGTCTGTTAGAACAAAACATGGGAGTACAAAAGACTATAAATTGTTTTTAAGGTGCACAGTAACTGAAATTTAAATCTGTTAAAAGAAAGAAACTGTTGCACAGATATAATACACTACACATCAATATCTCTTATCTTTGTGCTTTGAACTTTTTAATGTGAAGTGCTGCGTACATCGACTGCTTCAAGTGCATCATTCTGTGCACCGGATGCTCCTTCTGTAAGTGCTTTGTGCTGCAATGTATTTTTTTGTTCTATCCATCATATGTTGTTGACTACACATATAATGCTCTATACATTTAAAAGAAATGTCTTTTCATTTTATAGTATGTGTTTATATATAAACATATTGTTTTTCATGAATGTATTTTATAACAATACAAAAAGCAATGTGCAACATTTCACCAGATTTAGTGCTACACTTTTACTTGTTTCCCACTAAAAAAGGTTTTAAACTATATATTGAGATTTATAAAATTATTGTGCACTGATTTTTTTTAATAACATTAGCTGCTGAAACATCCACTAACCTAGTTTATAATTTTTTATTTTTCATATTTATTTTTTATTTTTCTTTATAATTAATTAGTCTGTATTTAGTTGATTGTGAAAGAGTGATTATCAGTTCCACACACAGAGAAATACAAATTCTACATGGATTTAAAAGAAAAAAAACTGCACTGGTATCAGATCAGGATCTGTATCAGATAATACTGAACCCTGGGTGTCAGAATCAGTGTATTGGAGGCAAAAAAAGACAGATTGGGAGCATCTCTAGTTCATTGTGCAGTGAATGAAGTTGACAGAAATGCATACAGACAGTTTCTGTTTGTGAGAACTTGAAACCGTTCTGTGTTATTAAGATTGTATTGTGTTTATCTTCAGTTGGATTTTTCACTTGATGGTATTCATGTAATTGCTTCTGTAACAAATGCAGATATCCTCCACTGTACATATAAACTACAGTGAACATCAGAACCAATGACTTTTGCAATGCTGTTTATTTTAATACTCAAAAGATGAGGCTGAACCCTTCATATTTACTTTAAATGTGCTTCATATGTGAGTCATATATGATCTTACCACAGTTTCTCCAGTTTACAGTGAGGATCCTGTAGTACATCAGAAAGCAGCTTCACTGAATCCCTTAGTTTATTCCACGACAGATCCAGTTCTCTCAGGTGTGAGGGGTTTGATCTCAGAGCTGAAGCCAGAGCAGCACAACCTTCATCTGTGACGCCACAACCACTCAACCTGTAGAGAACAATGACACAATGTGAATTGTAGTTGAAGTGTGTGTAGTTTGTTATTGACTCTGGTCTCAGAGCAGGAGAGGAGATATAATGACAAGCATTGCCACAAACTGCTGCTGACAGAATCAGATTTCTGCATGTTGATGCTCAATGCTGCTGTTTAAAACTGTCATGTGCTTCAGGACTGAACATACACACAAAGCTGAATGTGAGATATTGTTTCATAGTGATATAAGGACAGATCTGTCTGGAGAAACAGTCACTTGCTCCTCTAATAAACACCTACAGGAGGACATCTGCTTCACAGGAGCCACGTGTTCCCATTACATCTCATTTATTAACTCTTGTGATCAAACACAGAATTGTGTCATGTTTGGTCTCATCTAGCAGATTAAAACTGAATAGAAATGTGTTGAACTCAATAGAGATTCTCAAGGTCTTAATGTATAAAGTCAGAACTACTGCCTACACAAGCATTGAGATCATGTTAATGAACTTTTCTTCTGGCTCATCACCTGTTTACCTCCAGCTTTATTGTCTTTGGTGTTTATTTTCCACTTTGATTAACTTTATTTTCTTAAATAAGGCTTTTCTCAGGAAATAAGACAGAGATGGACAAGGGGTGTGATCGGTTTTGGAGGATCACAGAGTTTAGCTTCAACCCTGATTAAACTCACCCGCTGTAACTTTCTAGTGATCCTGAAGACACTGATTACTGTGTTCAGAAAGACTGGATTAACACACAGGTGAACAGGACACTAGAGCAGAGGGAGACCCAGATGAAATACTGCTCTCCCCGGAACACGATTTCAACCGAGGAGAGCCTTTAAATCGGCCACGTCATGATCCAGCCCTGTGTTCAGCTGTGTTTTAATTGGGGGTCTGAGCTAAACTCTGCAGGACTGTGGCCCTCCAGCACTGAGTTTACCTCTCCCAGATATAAGAGGAACATGAAACTGCTGATAGAGCAGCAAATAAATATATACAATAAAAAATACTGCTTGTGGTTTTACAGGTCTTGAGGGTCTTTTATCAATGATAATGCTGAACGCTGAAGTGATTGTAACTTTCATTCACTCATTGATCACTGTAATACTGAGTTAAAACTAAACACATTCAGACTCTTGTCTGTTCAACTCTAAACCTCTGAGATATTCATCCTGCAGTAAGTCACAGAGACTCTGGATTAATATTTTACATGCTATCTGAAAGTTCATTATTAATCAAACTATCATAATCAAAGCATGTGATGTAATGGAAATTAATGAAATTAACTTAATCAGTCAATTCTGCTGAAATTTGTTTAAACTGAACATTGCTGATTTTATTCTTAGAATTGACATCAAAGGATGTTTTACTGAGGACAAAGATGTGTGAATATCAGAGAGATCTAACCTCAGTATCTCCAGTTTACAGTGAGGATCCTGAAGTACATCAGAAAGCAGCTTCACTGAATCTCTTAGTTTATTCACAGACAGATTCAGTTCTCTCAGGTGTGAGGGGTTTGATCTCAGAGCTGAAGTCAGAGCAGCACAACCTTCACACTTACTCAACCTGTAGAGAACAATGACACACTCTTCACTCTCTCAGATCAGATCAGTTCAGCTGTGAATCCATTATTAAAAATAAAGGACAAACTTAAAGCACAAATCAAGATGTTTGATGGATCACTGATATCTAAAATGTCACAGAATACAAAACATGATCATAAAAACGTCTCATTCAAGCAGGATACATAATATTTATCATATGCACTATTTCTCTATTTTATGCAAAATGTCTGTCTTATGTAAATCTGTCTTAATTGATGACACTATTCACTACATCAGTGTTTCCCAACCACACTAGGACAGGGGTTTTCAACCTTTTTGGACACGGCTTTGTTTGTGTGAACGGTGCACACAGAAAACGATCTATAACATATAACCTGATAATAAATATATTGCCTGATTCATTGTGATGGCTGAGCCCTGTTTCTGATAGCAACATGCCAATACGTGGTTGAATTCCCGACACGACTAACCGTAATTCATCTTACACTGTCAATAAACTTACTGATACTCAGCCAACTCTGCTCTAACTGTCGACTGATTAGCAGTGGGACTAATCAGATTGCCCCCTAGTGGATGGCTAAAGATTTGCTGGCTCGTATTCATAAATAGTCTACTCGAGGGTATGCCTCTGAATTAACAGATGCTCGCACCCCCCAGAAAACTCCTGCACTAGTGTGCTGTGTCAGATTATCAGGTGTGCCATGGAAAAATATCATAAACTTAATAGTCTACCTCTATTACATTTCGTTATTATTATTTAAAATCAGTCCTATTGGTCATCGTTATGTCTGTTTGAGGGTTTTACAAATATGTAACCAGTGAAAAGCATTCGAAAGAGCTTGTGACTAAACCTCATAACGCCTCAAATTGTCAGTCAAACCTCATAACTCCATTTAGAATGAAGTGCTGTGACGCACAGTTTGAAGACAGACATCTACTTTTTCACAATGCAATGGTAATTAAGAACTGATGTTGAATAAGTACAGTGTGTTTCCTTTACTCAAGAAACACTGTCTATAAAGACTAATGTTTTTGTGTGTTTAAAGAGCAAGAGTCTTGGCATTTGCTGTTTAGTTGTAGCCAATACACTTTTGTACGTTTTAAATATCCTGTGCATAGCGGTTCATCTTTTATATCATGAGATTTTGGCCAAATGTAAACAACAAGAAAACCTGAGTGCCCATTTAGCTACAATAAACTTTAAAACCTATTAATAGATGAAAATGTAATGCAATTAATTTACTGCATTAGATTAACTGCCCGTTTGTCAGGAACATACAGTCACAGCCACCCCAATCATCACCAGCACCTGATCCTAATCACTCCCGATCCCGGTCTAACCGTTCACTACTCCAAACTGGTGCCCGACCCATCTCCTCTAAACTTGCTCTATCTCTGCCCTCAGATCCCATTGACGTTCTCCAGTGATTCTCCATTGTGGTCTCTTTCTTTCTCACTCTCCAGAGCTCTGGGCTTCATCCATTCAGTGACTTACCATATCATTGTCATACTGCATCCTGTAAATAAACTATCTGCTTAACTAACCCTCCGTCTGTATCTTGGTTTGTGACAGAAGACCCGCCCAAACAAGACAACCATATGGATCCCCAGTCACCCGCTCTCCTGCAGACCTTCTGCTGGAGCTGGGCAACCTTCTGCATGCAGCACTCACATCTACATCCACTCCCCAATCTGCCTCTGCCAGTCCCCAGGGGCGTGTCTAGAGCATTTTTAAATGAGGTGGCCAGTCTGGGGCACTGGCTCAAAAAGAGGGTGCCCGGGGGTGGGGGGGTTGGTGTGGCACTAAACGTTTGCGGCACGATGTATGTTAAAATACATCATGTATACACTCACTTAACAAAGAGTGACAGCTTTTTTAGTGGTAATGAGCACTCTTTGCAAGCTTTCTCGTCTATGATCCATTTAAAATGTAAAACTTTGTTTTTCAGCCACACACACGTTGCAAAGTTTCGGGAATGACATCTGCATATTTCACTCTCGAAGTAGCAGTGATTGACACAATGATGACCAAAGCAATAGACGGGAGAAATTATGTGAAAATGGGCATTAAGACTAGAGCACCCTCACTAATTTTTGAAGCAGGCACCCTCAGTGATTATTTCTGGAACCTGGTTAATATGCTTTTTTATTGCAAAAACTATATACAAAAAACAACAAAATACAAATGCACTTAATAAAACAATTGAATAAATGCATATTTATAAGTTAAGCACTTAACTAAAATAAGTAGGCTATTAATAAAATAAATAAAATAGATAAACTAGGCGCTGACTATAATCAGCTTGCTTCCATTTAATGAGATAAGCCTACTCCTCATCTGAATTAGAAAAAAAGTGCTTCTAGTCTTCAGTGATGCAAGAACGTTTGAGCATACATGTAATCTCTGAGCAAAAAGCAGAGCCAATTCATAGAAGAACAATATATATCTAAAAGCACACATCCAGTTTTGTGTGAGTGAAGGAAATCCACTTGCGAGTGGAGATTTGTGCTCGCGCATTACATGGATCACGTAACATTATGCGCTCTCGATATGTCAAATATCAAGCTATAGAAACCGCCTAAAATTAAGTATAAAGAGGAGAAGAAAGCAGCTACACATGCCAGGATCCGCCACTGCCAGATGCAGTTAGAAATTTACTAAAAACAAGTCTATCACAAGACATCTTGTGGGGGGGGGGATGCACCTGGGGTGGCCAGCCAAATTTCAGGGGGGGCCGGTGCCACCCCTGGCCACCATGTAGACACGCCTCTGCCAGTCTCATGGTGCTGCCTGCGTCATATGTGGGGGAACCAGCTGGATGTGGCGGCTTCCTATTTCAACTCTCATTATGCATCGAGGAGCAACCGAAGAAATTCTCCACCGACTGTACGAAGGTAGCCTTCTTAATTTCTCTACTGCAATGGGCAAGGCCATATGGGATGCTAATAGTGTCATGAATAACTCTTATGAAGCTTTCAACCACTCACTTCAAGGAAGTATTCGGCTCCTCTGCGGATGAGATCTCCGTCGTCGATCAACTACTGTGGTTGCATCAGAGAGAGCCATCGACCAGTGAATATACCATCCAGTTTCGAATGTTGGCGGCGGCTAGTGGATGGAACGAAGCAGCTCTCTTGAGCACTTATCGCCAAGGTCTTAATCCCCGGATCCGAGCTCAAATGGTGATCTATGAGGATTCCATCGGATTGGAGAACTTCATGTTAAAAGCTAATCGCTTTTCTCAACACCTAGCCGCCTGCCCAACCGCCGAAGCCACCCACCAGTCTGGATTCCCCCGTCTGTATTCCAAGGATTTATGAACAAGGTGTTCCGGGGAATTCCCTCCAAAAGTCAGTCATCATGTATATCGATGATATACTCATCTATTCCTGGAACCTGGTCGAACATCGCCACCATGTTAAGCAGGTCCTACAAAAACTATGACAACACCATCTATTCCTGAAGCTGGAGAAATGTGAATTCCACCGCTCCACGGTACAGTTCCTCGGCTATAACATCAGCCCAGAAAGTATCCAGATGGACCAGGGGAAGGTAACCACCATCACTGAGTGGCCTGTTCCTCAGTCAGTGAAGGACTCCAGAGGTTCTTGGGATTTGCTAACTTCTATCTATGCTTTATTCAGATTTCAGTTGACATACAGCACCATTGACCACCATCCTTCGAGGAAAGCCCAAGTCCCTGTCCTGGACTTCCTGTGCCCACGAAGCCTTCCAAGCACTCAAAAAGGCCTTCAGCACGGCTCCCATCCTTCGCCACCCGATATCCTGAGTCCCCCATTTGTGATCGAAGTTGACGCCTCCACCACCGGCGTGGGAGCCGTGCTGTCCCTCAGTTTGGTGAGCCTCCACACCTCCAGCCTTGCGCATACTTCTCACAAGAAACTGACCCCAGCGGAGCAAAAACTACGACATCGGGAACCGGGAGTTGTTGGCTATCAAGCTAACTCTTGATGAATGAGGCATTGGCTGGAGGGAGCAAACCACCCATTTACAGTTTAGTAGCGAGCGATCATTAGAATCTCCAATACCTACTAGGGGTGTAATGATTTATCGATATGGATTGATAACATCGATACAATGTTCCTGACGATACAATGCATCGATGTCACAAACGTAATATATCGATATCTGTAAAAATAAATGGGCACCTTATTTGGCAACTTTCCAAATTTTTTCACATCCAAATGTCCGTCTATGCATTACCCGCGCAAGGGGTGCATTCGTCTGTTCAAAACTCAGGGATTCAAGACTCAGTATTAGGACTGCTCAAAGGCACAAGAGGCTCGGGATTTTTTGTGGAACAGGAACAGCGAGCGGTGGGTGTGAGAAAGTTTCTACTAGAGTACCACCCGGCCTCACCCCTTCCTTCCAGTGCATGCTCGGCTATCAACCTCCAACTGTTTCCCGTTGACAGGAGAAACATCGGACGTTCCAGCTGTGGACTAGATACTGGTTCCGAGTGAGAGAGTGTGGGACTCAGCTCACATCCACCTCCAGCCGCGCTATACGTAGACACAGGCCTTCGCGATGCTGCCCGATGGTGCATCATTCAATCCCAGTTTACCATCCAGGAGATAGGTATGGATTTCAACCCAGGATCTGCGTCTCCGTCAGCCCATGCAGGAATCGTGAGTCCCCGCACATTGGTCCGTTCACGGTCCGAGAGGCAAGATCCAACGAAATCAGCTACAGGCTACACTACCCCCAGGTCGCCACATTCATCCCCCTCTTCCATGTGTCCCTACTAAAACCCTTCTCTCCTCCTGCCACTCCCAGATGCGCCGGAACCACAGGAACCCCCCCTCCTCCGGAGATCCTCGACCAACATCCATGTACCAAGTTAAGGACATCCTGGACTCACAGCGACGGGGTGCCCGGCTTGAGTACCCTGGTGGACTGGGAGGGGTATGGCCCAGAGGAACGATCCTGGTGGCCGCAGGACGATATCCTAGATCCCATGCTTCTGGAGGAATTTCCTTCCGACTACATCCTAATAGTACTGCACCCAGGAAGGCCGAGGTCGCCCTCATTCGTACCATCAGGGAATCAGGTAGCGCACCCCTTGAGGATTGTGATAATGTCAGGAACTTACAGGCACAGCCACCTCAATCATCACCAGCACACTGATCCGTATCACTACACTTGTCACCCGATCACAATCGTCTTGATTAATGCTCACCTGCACCCCGCAATTCACTCACCTGTGATAAAAGACATCATTCACGCCAGTGCAGCCGTGCGTCCGGCTCTAACGTTCACTACGTACTCCGAACTGGTGCACGACCCATCTCCTCTAAACTAACTTGCTCTTTCTCACCTCTTCCATTGACATTCTCCATGTGCATTCTCCATTGCGTCTCCCCTGCTCTCATCCCCCCCCCAAAGAAGAAAAAAGCTCTGGGCTTCATCATTCAGTGACTACCCATATCATTGTCATACTGCATCTTCGAAATAAACCTATCTGCTTAACTAACCTACGTTCTGTTATCCTGGTTTTGTGACAGAACACCGTTCCGAATGACGGACAAAACAACACGCACCTACCTTCCGACATTCGCGCGTCCAAAAACCCTGTTAACACCATGTGAGCATGATTGTGTTTTTTTTTGAAAATGGTCAGTGAAGTGTCGGATCATATTGAAGCCAAAATACCAACTTCTGACGATTGCCTGTTTAATTGGGGGGAAAAACCTTTTTTTGTGATGTGTGTGTGTGTTTAGTGGTTGCTGATCAAATCTGTTGCGCCTGCAGAAAACGGTTGGGAACACACTGCACCACATAGCAGGTGTGAGTATATACGTCATCTTACCACAGTGTCTTCAGTTTACAGTGAGGAGTCCAGTAAGCAGAGAGCAGCTTCCTACTAGATCATTAGTTTTATTTCTGAGACAGATCAGTTCTCTCGGTGTGAGGGGTTTGATCAGCGCGGAAGCCAGAGCAGCACCAACCTTCCCTCTGTGACGCACATCCTACAACCTGTAGAGAGAGAAAAAGCATAGGCCATTGTGGAACACTATCAAACAGCTAGCAAAAAAAACAAAAACCAAAAAACGACAATTCAAACAAATTGCCCATGTTTCATAAATTAAATTACAATGTAAAACATAACGTAATTCGAACCAATGAGAAAAAGAAAAGGCAATTTCAGCACTTTTCATGGGCAAATTGAACACCAATTTTTAAAGACCGGATAAATCAATCATGTTGCAGGTCTTATCTACTGAGTAAAATTGAATTGTTGGTACTTGTATTGTAAATTGAGTGAAAATGACAGTAATTTAATAATTCAAACTTCTAACTCTCCCAGGGGTTAAAAACGTGTAGTAATCCCCATGCTGGACTGTGAAGAGCAGAAAGATGTATAAGTATAAGTTTAAAGTCTAGCTCTGGTCATTTAGATGCTTCTGTATTAATGTAAAAACTCAAAAAAATATAAATACACAACATGTATACTTAAACTGCCCTTGTAGATTTCAAACGTTGTCATCCAAAGTGTTGTTTTCAGGTAAGCTGTTTTGCCCCATAATTTCATCAATTTGGGGAAATTTTTGGGTCTTATATTGAGCTCTTCTTCCTTGTTTGTTGCTTTAATTTTGCGGGTTTTAATGCCAGAGGGAAAAAATTAAATTCATTTTGCTGTTAATTTTTAAAAAAAATTAATTTGAAAACCTAAATTATTTATTTTACTTTTTGATTTTGTTTGAATGCCTGAAAAAATTTTTTACAGTGTCTGTTTTAAAAACATCAAAATGTCTAAAATAATAGTACAGCACTGACTTTTTAATTTTTAACTTTGTTTTTTATCTTTAAATTTTTAAAAATTTTAACTTGGTTTTCTTAATTTTTAAAGTAAAGAGATTTTTCTGATACTTACAAACTGACTGGATTTTTGAACCCAGGAACTTTGAAAAAGTTTCATATTTTAGGATTATTTTTTTCCTTTCAAATTTTATCAAAAAAAAACTCATTCATTCCTCTTCTGATGTAACAACACAAAAACAAAAAGCTGCCCCACTGAGATGAAGAGATTTTGGGTTTCATTTAAATTTCCCAGATTTCAGTACTGTTGTATTTCCTCCACTTAAACGATCACCCAGTTCATTCAACAGTGGAACAGATTAAAATTTCTCGGGAGATAATTCTATCTTTTTTTGTGTACTAACTGTTTTCTCTGCGTCGAGCTGCTTCTTTCGCCATTATTCTTTCAGGAATAATGAGACTCCACTGCCCCAAAAGGGAAACCGCGGAAAGACCAGGTGTCCATTTTTACTTTCGGGGCCTCTTTCAAAAGCCTCTGATGCAGCTCAATAATGAACATTTTTGATGAACGAATTTGAAACGTTTCTCCATTTGACCGTAACTCTTTTTTGGGTTTGGGCTAAAACTCTTTTGTTGTGGTTTTGTACAGGAGAGGGGTGCACATTGAGTGCTAAGTTAAATGCCAGATAAAACAAAGCAAAAATTTTCCCCCTGATAAAACCCCAACTCCTCTCGAATCTGAGGCACAACCCTGAGTACACGTCTTCTGTGACTTTCAATCCCACACCTCTCAGGTCTTCCCCTCATGAAGATCAGATTTCCTTCACAAGCTGCTGAAAGCCCTTTCCCCAGTTTGGGGGTTTTCCCATCGTCCCCTTCTTCTCATAGCCCTTCTCATTTTTGAGCTGATCTGAAGGATCGGAAGTGGTTACATTGAGTGAGGCTTGGGGAATCTCTCCACTCTTGGGGCTCAACATTTTCCCCAAAACAGGCTAGACCCAACGAACAGGGGATGTGGCCATGAGTGACTCCTTTGAGACCAGGGGGGAGATGATCCTGTCGGAACTCTGATCATGTTCTCTTCTAAGTATTCCCCCTTGGTCATTGAACCCTGTACCCAATAGGTTCATCAGCCCCGTCCACTGAGGCGTTTCAGATATTTTCATTTTCATTCACTTTTAAAGCCCCGAAAGCGAACTCATAAAGACCTAAAAGATGAAAAAACCTTTTTATATTTACCTGGATATTTCCTTTTTTTGGGGCGGGAAAAAAACATGAAAAAGATCTGAAAGCTGGGTTTTGCCTTCCCAGTTTAAATTTTTTGAAAGGAAGTGGAAAAAAGACTGGACCCTGATTCTCTTTCCTTCAGCCCCAGTCCCGGATGAAATTCTGCACGAGACTGTTTTTTTCCCAAGCCCCCGCCCTTTGTCAGGGACAGTTCAAAGGGTTTGTCTTGTCCCGGTAAAGGTGTAAAGATGTCCTGCATTTGATGGCGGGGTCCCTGTTGTCTCTCCTGGTTTTTGTCTCAAACTGTCTCACCTCTTATTATGATCTCTCCCCTTCACTCTCTGTGTTGACTTGTGTGATCTCATTTGGGGGTTGGGTTTCTCTCTCGCTGTTCCCCCTCGCCTCAAAAATTTTTTCATCAATTTTATCTAACTTTAGGACTTCTGGCTGGAAAAATTAAATACCAGTTTTACTTAAGGTAAATGTCAGAGGGAAAATTCTTTTTCTTTTTTTTTTGAGACATTAACTTCATAGGTTTATGAAAAGTTCATTTTTTTTAAAGAGGGATTTTGGGAATGTTTACCCCCACAGGATGTGTTGTGTTGGGTTGTTTAGACTATCATATTTTTACAGACAGGTTTTGTTTCTGCTGTGTTGGGATTGACCTTGAATCAAGAAACAAACCTCATTTTAATTTTTTTTATTACCTTAAAACGATGTGATTTATTAAAAACACACCTCTCAAAACAAACTGTAAAAAAAAAAAAATACCATGAAATAAAATTGAAATAAAAGAAAAATTCTCTCTGTGCTCTATATTTGTCGTTGTCATTAATTTTCGTATTTTTTACCCTTCTCTCATATTTTGTTTTTAAGTGATTATAATTATGGGAGTTTAATTTAAAATTCAACTAAATCATATCTTTTAAAAAAAATTTAATACTTGGGGGTTAAACCTTTGTCATCATTCTTTAAAATTATTGGCGAGGCGGCATCACTCCCCTAGACACACAGCTGGGCTCTGCTTCTGATTCTTATGACGAAACTTAAAGAGAGGTGTACAAATGTTAAATATCAGATGAAAACATAAAAAATCAATGATAATCAAACAAACAAATTTTTCATTATGTCTGCTAAAGAAATTGTACCCGAGATTTGAGGTGATCTTAGATCGTCAGCTTCATAAAAATTAAATTGGGGGACAAAAAAAATCATCCTCATAGAAAACAGTGGCTCTGCTTTGATTCTTTGATGAACTGAACTTAACAGAGAATCCTTTGAATTTCTTATTTAAAATTAATTTTATTTTGGGAAAAAAATTTAATTTTTTTTATCAATACTCGTTTAACAGAAAAAATAAACTAAAGTTATTTCACAGACTATCTGCCTTTAACTAATACAAAATTTCCCCATTACATGTACCAATATAAAAAATTATAAAAATTTAAAAACAAAATTTAAAACGGCGACAGCCGGCTCGCTCTGATCTCTTCGCTGTATATATTTAATGAAAACTTTATTTTTTAAAGGGAAAAATTTTTAAAAAAAATCCCCTAAAGGTTCTTGGGCTTTTTGTTTTTTAAAAAAAATTTTAATTTTTAAATTTACATAAAAAAAAAAAAACACTTGAAAAGGGTGTTTGTTGTGAAAATTTTGATTGGGGGACTGTTAAATCTTTGTTTTTGACAAGCAGTATTTAAAAACACATTTCAAACTGTTTTGGGAAAAAAGTTGTGTAATTCCATATTTGCAGGAGACTTCCATGTTTTAAAAAATGTTGTTATGTTGCTTTTTGTTTTTGTTAGACTTAAATTTTTAAATTTTTTTTTTCTGCCTGTAAATGTTTGTATCTCATGGGGGGGCTGGGCTTGAGGGTTTGTTTTGGGCCCTGTACCTACACTACAAAAGCCCTCAAATAGAAAATCATTTGGGTAACACAAAACCCCCCATATTCATAAATAACAATTTTAAAACCAAACTCTAGGATAGTCAAATTTAAAAGTAATTTAAATATTCATTATAAAATATAAACAGGATGGTTCTCTCAGTTGAGACAAAATTGAAAAACTTTTAAAAAAAAAAATAAAATAAAAATAATGTTTTATATCTGCCTCTTATGTCAAGTTCTTTTTTAATCAGTAAATTCAATCAATAAAAAAACATGTGGGTATTAAAAAACAAATTAAAAACACTATCAAAAAATTAAAAGAGGATTTTGCAAAATGTTAAGTTTAAATTAAAAATTTAAAAAAAATTGAAAAAAAATGATTGCAAAAATGAAAAAGTACTTTTTAAAATACGAATCTACACCACCCTAGGTGGGATCAAGTGACGTGGCAGCAGTCTTAATGATGATTACCCAAAATGATTCGTTTAAAAAGCTGTTCATTTCTTTTCAAAGACTGTTTTGCTGACTGAATCATTGGGTTGTTCGTGAGGAACAAAACCTATTTTTGGCCGGTTTGCTGTTTGTTCTTTTTTTTTGATGGGGCAAAATGGATTTTTTTTTCTGAAGTTCTCTGTAAGTTATTGTTTTTTTGTACATTGCGAAGTGCAGATATTTAAAAAGGCTAAGTTCACATATCAAATGGCAGAGCTATGTTATAAAAACTGAAATCATTAAATTGCGATTTTTTATTAACAATCTTTGAGAGCATTTCTAGCAAATACGGTCATGGCAGGAAGACGAGAGAGGCCCTCAAACTCATCAGATGATCCCATAATTTAGGGAATATTATATAGTAATATAGAATCATTCTCTGTAAAAGACTGACGGCTGAACATTTGAGAATTTTATCCATCTTTCTAAATCGGCGCTCTTTGGGGCTAAGGCTTAATGCAGCTGTTTAAAGTAGCCAGTTGCAAACCAATGGTGCAGGCCCGATTTAAATAAATGTCCTCGTCTACGTAAATAATATCAAATTCAGTTTATGCGTGATGTGGCATCGACGGTGTAGTTGTAATCTGTATCCCCATCTGGCCGTGGTTAGATCTTCGCCGTGCGCAGGGAAATTGCGGCTAATAATTATGAATTCTGACTGGCATATAACGAACAAATCAAACAAATGTAAAAGGCAAGGGGGGCACTACCCCCCCCAAAACAGGCGGGGGCCAATGGGCAGGTCAGTGGACTATTATAAAACCACACATGTAGATTTATAAAACAATTTAATAATTAAGGTTAAACCTTGTGTCATCACTCTTAAAATTAATTGGACAAGGCAAAGAAGCATCACTCCTCAGAGACACACAGCTGGGCTCTGCTTCTGATCTCTTCTGATGAACTGAACTATAACAGAGAGTGTGTGAGCAAATGTTAAAATATCAGATGAAATCATGACATAATCACAATAAAACAAACAAACAAATGTTTCTATTATGTCTGCTAATGAAATATTGTACCTGAGATTTTGAGGATGACCTCTAGACTCGTCAGTCTTCATAAAATTAATTGGACGAGGCAAAGAAGCATCACTCCTCATAGACACACAGCTGGGCTCTGCTTCTGATCTCTTCTGATGAACTGAACTATAACAGAGAATCCTTTGAATTACTGTATTAATATTAACTTTTATTTTGAAAAAAAAAAATATTTTCATCAATACTCTGTTGATACAGAAACCATAAACTAAAGTTATTAAAAACATTCATTTTATTAAATGGAAAATTAAAAAAACAAAAAATACCTTCATAAGGAGGTTCTATGGTCTTGTTGTTTTAAATAAAATTCTAATTTTAACTTAACATAAAAAAAAACAGACACATTGACAGGGTGTTTGTTGTGTATATTTAGATCTGGTGACTGTGTTCATACATTCTTTGTTTTAACTGACTGACAGCAGTATTTTAAAACATCATGGCCATCTGTTGTGGGAAAATACTCACACTCATATAAAAGTTGATGTATTATCTCACATATTTGCAGGAGACTTCCATGTTTTAAAAAGTGTTCTTAAGTGTTAGTGTCATTGAGACAAACCCTGTGATTCCCTCCTCTGGCTAGCAGAGGGCTCCATCACCCGAATACTAGCGCACACGCATCCATTCACTCACTTACACTGACACTGACTCACACTACATTTCCCACAAGCCCCGTCCTTGGACTCTGATTATGCTACAGCTGTAGCTTATTGGACTTCAGTATAAAGCTGCCAGTTTCCTTTTGTTCATCGCGAGGTCTTGTATTTACTACGGTGTACATTTCTGAGCATTCATATCCTGTTTGATTACCTGTTGCTGATATTGTCTGTTCCCCGTCTTCGATTGTTGCTGCCTGCCTTCTGACTATTGCTATTGATTATTGGACTTTGATACATTGCTTGATACCCCGACATTCTGCCTGTTTAACGACCACGATTCTGCCTGTTCCACGCTGTTGTGTTTGCTGATCCTGACCACTGCCTGTATGACCCTGATTATTGTTAATAAAGCCTGCTTATGGATCCCACTTCGATTGACGTCTCGTTACAGAAGACCTTGCTGGCACAAGATCTAGCGGCTTTCAACCATCTATGTGCTATGATGGCTTCCCAGGCAAGTCAGATTGCTGATAATCAGCTTCAGCTGAATCACCTCACAACTATTACGGAGGAATTGGTCAAGGCAGTTCAAAGTCTCCATACCGCTGCACCTGCCACCGCTTCATCTGAGCCCGCTGCTATTACACACCTGGCTGAGACGCCAACTCACGTTAACCCACGTCATGCATTCCCAAAGATGTTTGATGGTGACGCAACGAAATGCAAAGGTTTTCTACTGCAGTGCTCACTCTTCGTGGAATAGCAACCCATGTTATACAACACTGAGTCTGGTAAGATCGCATTCGTTAGTTCTCTATTGACTGGGAGAGCACTTGAATGGATTACTGCTGTGTGGCGTCCTGATGGAACAGCTTTCGTGAGGTCTTTGATCACCCCAAGGAGGGGAAAGGGGCAAGCGATCGCCTATTGGAATTGTCACAAGGAAGACGCACGGCAGTTGAGTACGCTCTAGCTTTCCGCACGCTTGCAGCACAAACCAACTGGGTGAGTGATACTTTAAAAGTATTATTTCGAATGGGATTAAATCATGACCTTCAGACTGAGCTTGCTTGTAGAGATGAAGGCAGAGACTTGAAAGATTTCATCGAACTGGCTATTACCATAGACAACCTACAACAATCACGACGTTCCAGATCATGCAGTCCCATGCTACCACTCTACCCAACGAGTCACACGAGCCCATGCATGTGAACGCCTATCATCTATCTTCTGAAGAGAAGAATCGTCGTCTCACCAATCGCCTATGTTTGTACTGTGGTCAGCCTGGTCATCAACGGAGCTCATGTCCTGCACACCCCACTACTGAATCTCTATGTTCGGTGAGTCCCTCTTTAAATTCCATCAGCCCCACGCAATGTGTTGTTTGTTCCCATTGTTCTATGGATGAATGGTACTCAAGGAGCTACGACTGCCATGCTGGATTCAGAAGCGGCAGGAAACTTTATGTCTGAGGAATTTTCTCATAGTCATGCTGTCTCTCTAATTCCGTGTTCTACACCTCTCTCGGTAGAGACAATAGATGGGCGCCCACTGGGCTCTGGATTGATAAAGTCTATGTCTCAGGAACTCCAAATGTCTACCGGGCTCCTTCATGAGGAGAAGATTCATTTCTATATCCTTCCTATGTCTAACACTCCTATTATTCTAGGATTGCCTTGGCTTCGCTGCCATGATCCTCTAATATCATGGAGGGAGGGTCAAATTGTTAAGTGGAGTTCCCAGTGTCAACACACCTGTCTGTCTACTGTCAAACAATTACCTGTCTGTACAGTCAACGTCACTCAAGAGGTCTTGTCCATACCCAACCTGCCTAAAGAATATGCCGATCTGTCCATCGCCTTCAGTAAGTCCAAAGCCAACACACTACCACCACATCGTACTAGTGACTGTGCTATTGATCTGCTTACAGGACACATGCCCCCCCGAGGTTGTATATTCCCACTGTCTCAACCCGCATCCGAAGCCATGAAAAAATACATCGAGGAGGAACTAGAGAAGGGGTTCATTCATCCATCCACGTCTCCTGCGTCTGCTGGTTTCTTCTTCGTGCACAAGAAGAATGGAGGTTTACGTCCTTGCATCAACTACCGTGGACTGAACAAAATCACAGTGAAATTTCGATACCCATTACCACTGGTTCCATCAGCACTTGAACAACTTCGCTCAGCCCAATTCTACACCAAGCTGGATTTACGGTGCGCTTACAACCTCATCCGCATCAGAGAGGGGACGAGTGGAAGACTGCCTTCTCAACCACCACTGGGCACTATGAATACCAGGTGATGCCGTTCGGCCTGGTCAACAGTCCGTCAGTCTTCCAATCCTTAATTAACGCCGTGTTCAGAGACATGCTAAACAAGATGGTAATCGTATACATTGATGACATTCTCATATACTCCAACACCTTTGACGAACACATACATGATGTCAGAGCTGTCTTACAACGTCTCAAATATCACCAACTGTATGCCAAAGCAGAGAAATGTGAGTTTCGCAGCACATCTACATTGTTCTTGGGTTACATCATCAGTCCTGAGGGGGTCGCGATGGATGAGCAGAAGGTCAATGCTATCTTTAACTGGCCCGAATCCGTCACCTTGAAGGAGCTTCAATGCTTCCTGGGTTTCACCAACTTCTATAGACGCTTCATCCGTGACTTCAGTACCATTGCCAGTCCTCTAACATCCAACTTCAATAGACAGGTCCACTGACTGTAATGGTCAGATTCAGCCCGCCAAGCTTTCCAAGAGTTGAAACAGCACTTCATCTCCGCACCTATACTCTTTCACCCCAACCCTTCACTCCCGTTTGTGGTCGAGGTGGACACCTCCAGTACCAGGCTGGGTGTGTAGTTCTATCACAACGCCAGGGTCCCATGTCTAAATTGTACCCATGTGCGTTCTATTCCAGAAAACTGAATGCTGCTGAACGTAACTATGATGTTGGGGACAGAGAATTGCTGGCGATGAAAGCTGTGTTTGAGGAGTGGAGACATTGGCTTGAGGGTGCAAACTACCCCTTTACAGTACTGACTGATCACAAGAACCTCGAATACCTTCGCACAGCAAAGAGACTCAATCCCAGACAGGCAAGATGGTCACTCTTCTTCACTCGCTTTAACTTCACTGTCACCTATCGTCCTGGTTCAAAGAATACCAAAGCCGATGCACTGTCTCGACAGTTTGAGGAGGATTTAACCCCTGCTAATCCTGAGAGCCTTCTGCCCTTTCAAGTCGTTGTAGCACCCATTAAGTGGGATCTCATGACCCTAATCCAACAACAGAACGCTCTGAGTGAAGTCCCCGCCGATTGTCCTACAGACAAGGTGTTTATTCCTGCCGAACTGCGAGATCAGGTATTGAATCATGTCCATTGTCTGCCGGTTTCTGGTCACCTTGGTATTACCTCCACCATACATCCAAAAAAAAATCACCTATAGTTCAAAACACAAACAAAAAACACCACTTCCTTTGTCCAGAGATGCCAAATCTGTTACATCAACAAGACACCCAAACAGCTGCCAGCAGGTCTTCTTCAGCCACTTCCCATTCCACAATCGCTATTGACTTCATCACAGATCTCCCAGAATCAGATGGTAACACAGTCATCTTCACCTTAATAGACAGATTCTCCAAAGCCTGCCGTCTCATCCCATTACCAAAACTTCCCACTGCCATTCAAACTGCTGAGCTGTTATGTAACTGGGTCTTTCGTTTATATGGGCTACCAGAGGACATCGTGTCTTACTGCGGACCTCAGTTCACATCACGTCTGTGGGTGGAATTCTTCAAAGCCCTAGACATTAATACATTAATTAAGAACGACTCAACCAAGAACTAACATGCTTCCGCAGATCCTATTGTAATCAGAACCAGAACGATTGGGCCTGCTTCCTTATGTGGGCTGAGTACGCCCAAAATTCCATTCTCAAACCAGCCACTGGCCTGACTCCTTTCAAGTGCATTCCGGGATTCCAACCTCCGTTGTTTCCTTGGTCCGGTGAGCCTTCAGAAGTCCCTGCTGTAAACGACTGGCTCAACCGAAGTGAAGCCACTTGGAACCAGGCACATAATCATCTGCAACATGCAATCCATCGTCAAAGGGATCAGGCAGATGGACGAAGACGTCCCGGTCCAGACTACAGGCCAGGTCAATGGGTTTGGCTATCCACCCGAGACTTACGCCTCCGTCTTCTATGCAAAAAGCTGCGTCCAAGGTACGTGAGTCCATTTCAAATAACACGCCAAATTACACCAGTTTCTTTCCGTCTAGCATTGCCCAGTACTTACCGTATTTCTCCCACCTTTCATGTTTCCCTGCTCAAGCCCACTGCTATTCCCCGTGAGGAGGGAGAGGGGAGGTCCGGTGATCAGAGCCCCCAACACATCCTGGTAGAGGGTGAGGAGGCATACCAGGTCCGAGAGCTGCACGATTCCAGACGTCGGGGACACCTACTTCGATATCTGGTCAACTGGGAGGGGTACGGCCCAGAGGAACAGTCATGGGTCAATGCTGACGACATTCTCGATCCCAATCTGGTGGAAGAGTTCCACCGAACCCATCCTGAAAACCGTCCCCTCGACCACGTGGTGGACCCTGACGTTGTCTGCCTCCTTGCACCAGGAGTCACTCGCGGGGGGGTGGGCGGGTGTTGTAGCAGATCTCTCAAGGAGACAAACCCCGTGATTCCCTCCTCTAGCCAGCAGAGGGCTCCATCACCCGAATACTAGCACACACACATCCATTCACTCACTTACACTGACTCACACTACATTTCCCACAAGCCCCATCCTTGGACTCTGATTATGCTACAGCTGTAGCTTATTGGACTTCAGTAAGACCAAGATGGCGGCGCGTACACATCGCAAGGCTCGGCGTCTCTCCAGTTTTTGCCAATTTGCAGTATTTTTCCTGCTCATCTCGGGTCTGTTCATACTGAACAGCTTTGCTTTAACATCATACACCCAACAGGAGCTTTTGGATATTGGTGAGGACTTTTCCAACAGTTTTATCGCCAATCTTCGACTCATCCCTGAGATCGCCAGAACACCCGAGGCTACGCACTCTACCCGACCGGGCAGAAGTGCTTGCAGGTGGCGTCGAGATCGCAAACAAAGGCGGGGGAAGCATGGAGGTCTAAGAGCTAAGCTAAAGCTAACACCGCTCCGTCTCTCTTTACCCAGCATTTTCCTCGCTAATGTGCGGTTACTGGTGAACAAAATGGACGAGTTACAACTTTGCATCACCCACAGTAAGACACTTTTGGATTGCAATGTCATGGTTTTCACAGAAACATGGCTACACAGCGAAGTACACAATAATGCTACTGAGCTAGCCGGACGCTACACACTCCGGGCAGATAGAACAGCAGATGACTCCGGCAAAACAAGAGGTGGTGCATTGTGCATTTATGTCAACAAAGCTTGGTGTACGGACACTGTCATTGTTGGGAGACACTGCTCAGCTAACCTAGAGTTTCTCATGGTTAAATGTAGACCTTTTTATCTGCGGCGGGAGTTCACTTCCACCATTATAACAGCAGTCTATATTCCACCGGATGCTAATGCCAAGCTTGCTTTGAACAAACTGCATGCGACCATTAGTAAACAACAGACTGCTCACCCGGAGGCTGATTTAATTGTTGCGGGTGATTTTAATCTCTCCAAATTAAAGACAGTGCTCCCCAAATTCCATCAGCATGTTTCCAGCCACACCAGAGGAGACAAAACTTTGGATCATGTTTACACAAACATTGATGGAACCTACATCGCGACCCCCCCTCCCCCATCTCGGACAGTCTGATCACCTTTCTTTGTTTCTCACCCCTAAGTATTCACCCCTCATCAACCGAGTGAAGCCATCAGTGAGGACCATCAAAGTGTCTCCAACTGGAGCAGACTCTTTACTTCAGGACAGGTTTCAACACACTGACTGGAGTATGATTGCTTCTCAGGCTGCCTGTGGCTCTCACACGGACATTGACATCTATACCTCCTCTGTACTGGATTACATCAACACCACCATTGACAGATTTACAACAGAAAAACAGATCACAAAATACCCTAATCCGAAGCCATGGATGAACAAGGAGGTGCGACTTCTGCTGAGAGCCCGCAACACTGCCTTCAGGTCAGATGACACTCAGGCCTACAGCAAATCCAGGGCTAACCTGAAAAGGGGCATCAAAAAAAGGCCAAGTACTGCTACAAGCTGAAGGTAGAGGAACACTTTTCCAAACTCTGACCCTGACGCATGTGGCAGGGCATCCAGGTCATCAGCGACTAAAAAGTCAAGCAACTCCGCTCCAACGGTCACAGACGTCTCCTTCCTTAACGAGCTAAATGACTTTTATGCTCACTTCAACAGCGACAGCAAGGAGACGGCCACCAAAATCACACACTCAGCAAACCACCAACCCCTCAAACTCACCTCCACAGATGTCCACACTGCATTAAGCCGGATCGCTTACGCACACAAGGCTGCTGGCCCGGACGGCATTCCTGGTCGTGTGCTTAGGGCATGTGCTGAGCAGCTTGCAGGGGTCTTCACAGACATTTTCAACCTGTCCCTCACCCAAGCAACTGTGCCAACATGTTTAAATTCCACATCCATTGTGCCAACACCGAAACACTCCTCCCCGATGTGCTTAAATGACTACTGCCCCGTAGCACTCACACCCATCATTATGAAGTGCTTCGAGCGACTGGTTCTAGCACACCTCAAGAACTGCCTCCGACCCACACTGGACCCACACCAATTTGCCTAACGTAAAAATAGGAGCACAGAGGATGCAGTATGCACAGTGCTGTACTCTGCACTCACACACTTGGACAATAACAACACATACGTACAGATGTTGTTTGTTGACTTCAGCTCAGCATTTAACACCGTCATTCCCTCCAAGCTGACCATAAAACTTGGAGACCTGGACATTAACACCTCCCTCTGCAACTGGATTATGGACTTTCTGACCAACAGACCTCAGCATGTTAGGTCAGGCCACACCTGCTCCACCACCATCCCACTTAACACCGGCGTACCACAGGGCTGTGTGCTGAGCCCATTACGCTACTCCCTCTACACCCACGACTGCAAGCCTGTGCATGGATCAAACTCCATCATTAAGTTTGCAGATGACACCACGGTGATTGGCCTCTTTAGAGACAATGATGAGACTGCCTACAGGGAAGAGGTACGGCACCTGGCCACATGGTGCGCTGACAATAACCTGCTCCTTAATACCAGCAAGACAAAGGAGCTCATTGTAGACTTCAGGAAGAAGAAAGGAAGCATGCACAACCCCATCCACATTAACAGGATGGTTTGTTGAACGTGTCTCCAGCTTCAAGTTCCTGGGAACCATCATCTCGGAGGACCTGTCCTGGACCACAAACACCTCCAGCCTGGTCAAGAAGGCTCACCAGCGCCTCTTCTTCCTCAGGACACTGAAGAAGAACCAGCTGTCTTCAGCTGTGCGATCGAGAGCATCTTGACCCGTTGCATCACAGTCTGGTATGGGAACTGCTCAGTTGCTGACTGCAAGGCACTGCAGAGGGTGGTGAAAACTGCCCAACGCATCACAGGGACACCACTTCCTGCTATTGAGGACATCCAAAGGAAACACTGTCTACATCGAGCTCGCAGCATTCTTAAGGACTCCTCTCACCCTGGCCACAGACTGTTTAACCTCCTGCCCTCCGGGAGGCGCTCCGGACAAGGACCAGCAGATCCAGGAACAGTTTTTTCCCTACAGCTGTCCTCCTTACTTAACTCTGCCCTCTGACACCCCCCCCCCCCCCCCCCCCCCCCCCCCCCCCCCCCCCACAACACAAACTCCTCACCCCTCCTCATCACCACATCTGATTTATCTATTTATTTACTTACAATCAAGCAAAAACAGTAAACTTGTTATTACTTGCACTACTATCTGTTCATCCAGAAACACTGAATAATCCATTTGCACACTGAAATATTTTCTATGCACTTTACTGTCAATTGCACTAGTATAAATACTGTTCATATGTTCATAGTTTCTGCCTATAGTGTACATACACTTTTACATAATCCATCTGTATAGTATGTTCATAGTACACCTATTTGTATATCATGCTGATAGTATTTAAAAATCTGTAAATTATGTCCATAATACTGCCTTATCTGTATATTTATTGTACATTTGTAACATATTGTAGACCTTGTATATTCTGTACTTACTGCTTATTGCACTTCTGGTTAGATGCTAACTGCATTTCATTGCTTTGTACCTTACATGTGCAATGACAATAAAGTTGAATCTAATCTAATCTAAACTAAAGCTGCCAGTTTCCTTGTGTTCATTGCAAGGTCTTGTATTTACTATGGTGTACATTTCTGAGTGTTCATATCCTGTTTGATTACCTGTTGCTGATATTGTCTGTTCCCCGTCTTCGATTGTTGCTGCCTGTCTTCTGACTATTGCTATTATTTATTGGACTTTGATACAGTGCTTGATACCCCGACACTCTGTTTAATGACCACGATTCTGCCTGTTCCACACTGTTGTGTTTGCTGATCCTGGCCACTGCCTGTACGACCCTGATTATTGTTAATAAAGCCTGCTTATGGATCCCACTTCGAGTGACGTCTCGTTACAGTTAGCTTATTATGTTTATGTTAATATGAATTCATTTTTCACATTTTTCATAATCTACCTGTAAATGTTTGTATCTCATGGGCGGGTGGGGGCCCCTGGGCTTGAGGTTATGTTTTGGCCCTGTACCTACACTACAAATGCCCTCGAATAGAACATCATTATGGAGAAACACAAAACACACAATATACATAAATAGTACAATTAATATGCCTAACATGTCTAGGCTATAGTCAAAGTTTAAATGTAATATTAAATATCCATTATAATATAATAAACAGGATGTGTTCTCTCAGTTGAGGGATCAAAATCCTGAAATAACTTTGAGCAAAAAAATAAATAATAAATAAAAATGAATAATAATAAAAAAATGTTGTCATATCTGTGTCCTCTATCAACAAAATTCATAGATGGATTGTGCATAAATGTAAAGTTTAAATATAACATTTTGAAAATACTGAAATATTAAATGATTGCAAAAATTAAATAAGCTAATTTTTAAAATATAAAACTACAGCCGCCAGTAGGTGGCAGCAAGTCCTTAATGAGTGAGTTGACTCAACTGATTCGTTTAAAAAGCTGATTCATTTAACTTTGCAAACGACTGTATTTATAGCCTGATTGAATCATTCGCTGGTCGTGTAACGCTGAGGAACAAAACACTATTGTTCGGAGACGCAGTGGTTCTGCTGTTTGATCTTTCTTTCTGACGGAGCAAAATGGAAATTTGTGTCTGAAAGTTACTCTGTAAGTTGTTGTTTATTGTACATTTGTGATAGTGCAGATATTCAAGATAGGCTAATTCCCATATCATAGGCTATGGTATAAAAAGTGAAACTCATTAAATTGCTATTTTTTATTTAAAATCATTTTGATGACATTTCTTAGCCACTATGTGTAATGGCAGTAAGATGAGGGAGAGCACTCAAAACTCATCAGATGATCACATAATTTAGTGGAACATTTGAGATTTATCCTAATCTTTCTATATGTGTGCTCTAGACATGTGCCAGTATTCAGTAATGTGATATATCCCAGTAATGAATATGCACGATATTGTTATCCTGTGTACCTGTGTACTAAATACCATGAATAATTATATATTACAATATATTTAGAATTTGGAATGCATTTTAAGAATACTATTCCCATCAGCTGGTCAAAATGCACAACACCACTGTAAACAAGCATGCATGAGAAGCACGTGAGAGACACGCTGAATGAAAGCACATTCACTCTCTGACAGCAGATGGCGCTAAACTGCAGAAAATGCAGCCCTTACCCTGGAAACCCCATAAATAAAGCAGCTGTGCTACTTTCTAAAACATATTTAAATAATTTTAAATAGCCATTCAGATTTGTGTATTCTATGGTGTTCATCACAGCGCCAGATACTTAAATATTTAGACTTATTAGGCTATTTATTTTTCAATTTTTTTTCATTTTAATCTGTACTACAACATGCCCTAGATAGTGTTTGAAATTGTTTTGATTCTTTGTTGCTAATTCACACTTTACATTAGGGCTTCATTAGTTAACATTAGTTAATTCATTAGTTAACATAAACTGCCAATGAAAAATTCTTCTGAACATTCATTAATCTAAGGTATTCCAATATTTAATAACACGCTGTTAAAATCGAAAGTTGCAACTGTGTTATTTAATGAGCTAACATGAACTAAGACTTTTTTTTAAACAAAGATTAATAACTTCTGTAGCAAATGTAGCTATTGTTCATTGTGAATGTTAATGCATTAACTAAGGTTAACTAATGAGGTCTTATTGTAAAGTAATACCTATGGGTCTTTATAGTTCTTTTGCACTTTAATGTGTAAAACATTTAACTTTATATATTTTTCTGTATTGCTTTGTGGTATTTAAATTTTCAGTTATTTTTGTTATAAGAAAAAAAGTTATTTAACCTGTTATACTGTATTATGACCACATTTTTAAAACTAAATTTCAATACCGTGTTAACATCATATACCACGATAAAAGCATTAGCAATTAACCGCTACAGCAAAATTTGATACCGACATATCCCTAGTGTGCTTTTTGGGTCTAAAGGCTTTGTACAGCTGTTTAAAGTAGCCACGTGATAACAAATCAATCGATGCAGATGTGATTAAATACATGTGTCCTTCTACACTGAATAAAATATAAACGCAACACTTTTGTTTTTGCCCCCATTTTTCATGAGCTGAACTCAAAGATCTAAGACTTTTTCTATGTACACAAAAGGCCTATTTCTCTCAAATATTGTTCACAAATTTGTTTAAATCTGTGTTAATGAGCACTTCTCCTTTGCCACCTCACAGATGTGGCATATCAAGATGCTGATTAGACAGCATGATTATTGCACATGTGTACCTTAGGCTGTCCACAGTAAAAGGCCACCCTAAAATGTGCAGTTTTATCACACAGCACAATGCCACAGATGTCGCAAGTTTTGAGGGACCCCTACAAGGCGGGTACATGGGCTGTATCTCACTAAAGCCCAATGGTAAATCCGGCCATGCTCATGGGATACATTGCCCTTTTAGGTCTATAAATCAAGATTTTTTTTTTCAATTTTTTTTTTTGCATACAGTCTTTGTGGTCCACAGACTTTAGACCAGGGCTGTCAAACTCAGTTTCTGGAGGGCCACAGCCCTGCAGTGTTTAGTTTCAACCCTGGTCTAATGGTGCGTTCAAGTCATGTCAGATAGATTGTATTTACAAGTTATGTTTTCACCAGTGCATTACTGAGTAATGTAAAATATAACTATAAGTTACATATACAAAATATGATATTATTGTATAATTACCATAGAATATGTAATGATTCAGTTTACATCAAATTCAAAAACTGAATTAAAACAGAAAAAAGCAAAAACACGATGCATATTATTTATTCATTATTTTGTAGATGTAGAGTTTTAAAAAAAGAAGATCAAAGTGACCTGAACACACCTGACATTGTAATTATGACTTTTCAACTCGTAAATATGAATGTCCCAGGAGGACTTGAACACAGCATAACACACAAACCATCTAGTTCTCAGATAAGCCTGAAGAACCTGTTTAGCTGGATAAGGTGTGTTTAATTATAGTTAGAGCTAAACTCTGCAGGGTGTGGTGCTCCAGGAACTGAGTTTGACACCCTGCTTTAGGCTTTGTAGCCTATTTCAGAAAATCAATACTTCAATACTTCAAACACTTAAACGATGATTTATTGTCAATCATTTAATCATTATTCATTTAGTTAGCAATACTCAATTTAGTTTTAGTTCAACAAGACATGGATTATGTTTTAGGCATGTGTATATACAGTACACATATGTGTATCTGTATCTATGAAATAAACTACTCAACAAAAACACGTATGCAAACATGTATAAAAATGTACAAAATATACATAGTTTACATGTGTTTTTGTTTAGCTTGTGTTTTTGTTTTTGTTTATGATATTTCATACATCAGGTTTTTATTGCTAATATATGTGATTCATTGCAATTCTGTGATTATTGAGAGATAGACAAATAAACCTTCCTCAAAAGCCTGCTGTATCATATTCAACATTAACTTTTTAACATAAAAAAAATAAAAAAAAAAAACATAAAAAATGATAAATGCATAATGAAGAAAACTCAAGCTGGTTCAGTCCAGTACATGTTCATCTTGAACAGGTTTATCAGCAAAGTTTTGACCATGCTAATATTTTACAGGCCCTAGAAATTTCTGTATCAAATATGATACAGTAGGCTAATATATTCATGAAAAGACATTATTGTTCCACACAATTTTACAACAAATGATTTAAAAAATGTAGCTAAAATGTTGAAACACATTGCCAAACACGCTTTCTGTTTTCAATCAGTTTATACCCGCAAAGGGGCAACGTGGCATACAAACATTAAATAAGTCATGTTTTTATTATAAATAAATAAATAAATAAAAATCGCTATTTTGTATTATGTGTGTTTTAATAAAATCGAAATAGCAATAAGTGAATTTTCCGATGTCTTTGTGTCTTTTAATAAATTGTTTCTTTAAGGTCTTGCCGTTTTTATTGTTAATATGTCTTGAAAGTACCTGCATCCTGGAGAGAAATCCTGATCTCGGGGTGTTTGTGTGTGATTCATGATGAAGAGTGAGATCTCCAGCACTTACTCTGTCACTGTGTGAAAATGACAAACTAATCATTCAGCTGAACGGATCCTGAGAGTCCAGAAACAGCGTTCACTCAAACACACAATCTTAGTCTTATGTGAACACAAATGTTAAAATAAATCACAGACAACATGAAACAGCAACGAAATCACTTCATTCGCTTAAAAATAAAGATATCAAACACATATCAAAGAACACACGTCCTTCAAGAGAAATACGAAAGCAGAAGTTACCTGCAGCGTCGACTCACCTGCGCGCCCTCGTCAGTGACGTCACACGCATTCTCCACTGCGCGTGACACTAACCCTGGATCCCAGTATTGTAATTTTCTGTACCCCATTACACTCTGCTTAGATAAAAGTTACGTTTTTAGGCTGCTCTGCCTCTAACAACGCTCGTCAATGTCAAAATGATTGAGATGGAGATCGAATGAAAGTGGGCGGGGTTTGCTGTTCACTAGAGCGCAAATTCCTGCAAATATGGCCATTTTGAATTACAAATATGGTATCATTTACACGATTTATGTATTCCTAACTGAATGTGATGAGACATTTTCGATATAGGCCTATTAGGAATAAAATCAAACATTTGAATATTTTAAAATAATGATTACAAAAATTTCAAAATAAAAATCCAACTATAAAACAAAAATTATAACTAAGTTATAACAATAGTTATATCAATATTGCATTGTTAGTTCTTCATCATCAGTTAGCAGCCTGTGTTTGATAGCAGTCTTTCCTCTGAAAGCATTTGTAAAACCGCATTTTTCCATCTTATAAATATATCTTAATTACAACCTATGCTCTCAATGTTAAATGCAGAAATTATAATTCATGCATTCATGACTTCAAGGTTAGATTATTGTAATGCTTTATTGGGTGGTTGCTCTGCATGCTTAATAAACAAATTACAGTTCAGGTTTCTGTGGAGGACTGGGCTTAAAAATGTCTTAAAAATATATACACCTCTTCTGTTGACGTCACGCACCATCTTATTCAGTGTAAAGTGTTGCATAGATTGCCTTACTCAACTATTATTACTATTACTATTATTTCCTCTCTCTTAAATAAGTGTGAATCTGTAGAAGGTTCTCTTGGTCATCTTTTCTGGGCATGCTCAAAACGTCTGAATTCTGGTCAGATTTTTTTTTTTTTGTTGTTGTTGTTTTTTTTTTTTTTGTAGAAAGTTAAACACTGGAAATATAGATCTATTTGATCTCTTTTTAATCACCTGTTAAACAGTTTACAATAACCATGACACAACTTGAAGCTTTAAATGCTACAGTATTTATTTTGTTTAACTTCTGTCAATGTTGATATGTGTGTGTGTGTGTGTGTGTGTGTGTGTGTGTGTGTGTGTGTGTGTGTAATTATTTTTCAAAACTAGTAACAATTTTAAAACATGAAAAACCCACATTTTAATATTTGCTACTTTTTTTCTCAATTATTTTTCAAAACTAGTGACAATGTTGACATTTGCAAAACCTATCTGCTCTCTATTTTTACTGTCACTTAAGTATCACGCTTGCTCAGAGACACGTGCCCCTTCAGATTTTTGAACCACGTGGATTTTGAATGCAGCTTCCAGAAGACAAAAAAAAAGATGCCTCTCCAGAGATGTTCAATCGGGTTCTGGGCTCTCGCTGGGGCACTCAAGGACATTCACAGAGTTGCCCTGTAGACACTCCTTTGTTATCTTATCTGTGTGCTTAGGGTTGTCATCCTGCTGGAAGATGAACCGTCACTCCAGTCTGAGGTCCTGAGTGCTCTGGAGCAGATTTTCATCAAGGGTGTCTCTGTACATTGCTGCATTCATCTTTCCCTCGATCCTGACTAGTCTCCGGCTCCTGCCGCTGAAAAACATCCAGCATGATGCTGCCTCCACATGCTTCACTGTAGGGATGATGTTGGCCAGGTGATGAGCCGTGCCTGGTTTCCTCCAGACGTGACACTTGCCATTCAGGCCAAAGAGTTTGTTTCATCAGACCAGAGAATTTGGTCCAGAGTGCCTTTTGGCAAACACCAGATGGGCTGTCATGTGTCTTTTACTGAGGAGTGGCTTCCGTCTGGCCACTCTACCATACAGGCCTGATTGGTGGAGTGCTGCAGAGATGGTTGTTCTTCTGGAAGGTTCTCCTCTCTCCACAGAGAAATGCTGGAGCTCTTTCAGAGTGACCATTGGGTGTTTGGTCACCTCCCTGACTAAGGCCCTTCTATAGAGTCCTGATGGTTCCAAACTTCTTACATTTATGGATGCTGGAAGCCACTGTGCTCATTGGGACCTTCAATGCTGCAGAAATTTTTTCTGTACCCTTGCCCAGATCTGTTCCTAGACACAATCCTTTCTCTGAGATCTACAGACAATTCCTTGGACTTCATGGCTTGGTTTGTGCTCTGACATGCACTATTAACTGTGGGACCTTATGTAGACAGTTTCAACGCCAACAACATAAACAAACGTTACTGCGCATGTGTGCCTTTGTGGCCCAAATTTAACTTCCAGTAGACTTGCGCAAATAATCAATAATAACAGCCCTCTAGAGTCCCTCTAGAGTAGATTGTTTCTGATAACAAGCAAAATATGTTTGCTGTGTAAATCACACGGCTTATTAAAACTACAAATTCATTCTCTGCCAGCAGGAGGCACTTTTGGAGCAGCAGAGATAGAGGTTTCCCAGGTAAAGGCTGTACACACAGCAGAGCTCCGCTCACAAATGCTGCTTTATCACCCATTACATGCAAGATGAAATTAAAATGACATCAATTTTTTAAGAGTCGGTTTCCTTCAGAGATTTTGATTTTGAAACGTGCAGTACTCAAGTTTATTCAATGAAGTCAAAGCCTTATGGAAAATCTATTTGTGGCAGTCAGTTTTGATATTGTTGGTCGCCACAAATAAATCAGTGTATGGGAAACATCCCACAGCATAAAAACATGAGCCCAACTGTATAAACATGTTATAAATATTAATATTACCATTTTAAGGCATTATTTTAAGTAAATATACTATATAGACAGATTAACTACAAATACAAAAAGGTGCAAATAAGCATCTATGCTTATTCATTTTTTTTTCAATTGTTCAACATTTTAAAAATGTTTTAAAATATAAAATAAATTAAAATGCTGCATATGTGCTTTTTCTCAGTTTATCCTTCATCTTGAGAAACAAAAATCTTAATCTCAAATTTTCTTTGAAGTTTGTACTTATGATTTAAACATGTTATATCACAATTTTAAGGCATTATTTTATATATGTTTCCAGCTGTTTGTACACTGGTTTGCAGTTGCACATCTAATGGCTCTTTGGGGATGAAGTCTCAGCGTGAAGCGTGTTTTGTTAATTCAGTAATTCAGTGTTTGACAGGCCTCTGTTCAGCAGCTGAGAAATCAGCATCACTCCTGGAGAAGAGACTCAGAAACACTCTCTCATGACAAACACTGAGTGAACAGAGATACAAGCAGTCAGACCACTTCTGTTTGTTACTGCATCAGGTTTAGGGAATATTTCAGGGGTTCAGATATCAAGACATAAAGAATAGAAAGCATAGGACAGTCGTTGCCAGGTTAATCATTCTTAACCCTGTAAAGTCTCATATATGATATAATAGTAAGAAGAAAAAACCCTCTGAAATGAACCATTTACTGAACTTTTAGACAAAAAAAAACAAAAAAACAAAAAGGAACAAAAAAAACCTTTGCATGTGTGTTTCTGTTGAGTTTAATATTTGATGCATCAGGCTTATGGATACAGTGAGACTGTGGAGAAAAAAAATTATGGAGATGTTCTGGAGGCTTGAAACAGTGAAAGTAAAGCTTCTGGAAACAAACGATCATAAAAAAAACCCGATGATCAGATTTGAGATGCACTGATTTTTCTAAAAAAGCTGCTTCAGTCCAGTGAGTGTTCAGCTGATAATATTAATTAACAACATTTTTGTTTTCTTATGTGGACAGAAAAAAGGCAATACAGGCAATTAATTGCATAAGGAAAAAATATGGGTTAAATACACCTGGAATCAAATCTGTTTCTGACGTAGACAGTCACTGTTGGGAAATGAAATATTCCATAAACTGCCAGTGTTTATATAGTTTATATAGTGTTTCTAATGACTCTTTAAACTCTCTATAAAGTTTGGCAACCCTTTCGAATCAAGTTGGCGATCACAGATATTATATTATATCGCACATCTTCAGTCTGTCATCACTATATTACATCAGACAAGTCTTTCTGTCAACCTAAACCTATTTTCTGCTATCTGTATTAAACAATACATTTGTCTTTTATAAATGGGAGTACAGCAAATTCATGACAACGTTTTACATTAAGCTACCCATAAATGTTATAATTAAAAAGTTCTTAAAAAGCATCTAGTGAAGAAATGTTATAAAGTAATTATTAAAGGTATTTTTTTTTACCTCAAGCTATTTTTAAAACATCTGCTGCGTGGATAAAAAAAAAGAAAAGAAAAAACTGCTACACATATCAGTCAAAATTGTGTTAAAAAATCCTTTAAATTTTACGGTATTCAGAACAGAGTAAAATACAAAACAGAAAGTATAAGCAGCTTTAAAATTATAAACAAACATCTAGAAAAAAAAGTATTTAAAGAGAAATGCACCTACATCTCATTCTGCACGAATACAAATCTTTCCCATGAGAGGCTCCGGCGCAATCACTTGAATTTTTTTCCTTATTAAAGTGGAAATTACTTAAAATACTCTGTCAGGTTTGGTCATACAGATAAGAATAAGACATTAATAGAAACTGTAAAGGGTTCACTTTCAGTGGGTCACATAAACATATTCATTCCAATTTAATTTAAATCTAATGTAACATTCTAATTTTGTCGGTTAACGGTCAATGATTGGTTAACGAGTGTTAGGAGTCGTTCAGGAAAATGAACTGAAAGGAACATCCCTAAATTATTGTTGTCCCCATCACGCAGTCTGTGTTGATTGTGTGACTGTGACGTCTCTGTAGCGGCTCTTATTCACCATCAGCTGATCCTGACGAAACTGAACTGACGTCTAAATACTGAGAGTCCTACAATAAAACACACAGACAGTCAGATATGAGTCTGAGACATTACTGCTGCCACAGCACATCAGCAGATCCATTTCAGAAAACACACAGTATATTCATATTACAGCCAGAGATTTATAATAATAAAGAAAGATCAACAACTATAATCACTTAGAGACACTGTAAGAGATGTACAGAGATTGAAGTTGAGCTGAATTTTTATCTTATATTCTCCAATCACACACACAGGAGGTCTGTTACTCAATTTAGAAACTTTAAATAAACAAACACTCACAATAGGATAATGTCTCCAGTTTATAATGTGGATCATCCTTCAGATCAGAGATTAACTTCCTAATACAATATCTTAATCAAAATTCCAAACAGATGCAGTTCTCTCAGGTGTGAGGGGTTTGATCTCAGAGCTGAAGTCAGAGCAGCACAACCTTCATCTGTGACGCCACAATCATACAACCTGTAGAGAACAATGACACAATGTGAATTGTAGTTGAAGTGTGTGTAGTTTGTTATTGACTCTGGTCTCAGAGCAGGAGAGGATATATAATGACAAGCATTGCCACAAACTGCTGCTGACAGAATGAGATTTCTGCATGTTGATGCTCAATGCTGCTGTTTAAAACTGTCATGTGCTTCAGGACTGAACAGACACACAGAGCTGAATGTGAGATATTGTTTCATAGTGATATAAGGACGGATCTGTCTTGAGAAACAGTCACTTGCTCCTCTAATAAACACCTACAGGAGAACATCTGCTTCACAGGAGCCACGTGTTCCCCATTACGTCTCATTTATTAACTCTTGTGATCAAACACAGAATTGTGTCATGTTTGGTCTCATCTAGCAGATTAAAACTGAATAGAAATGTGTTGAACTCAATGGAGATTATCAAGGTTTTACAAAGTAGACCTCTTGCCTACACAAGCACTGAGATCATGTTAATGAAGTTTTCTTCTGGCTCATCACCTGTTTACCTCCAGCTTTATTGTCTTTGGTGTTTGTTTTCCACTTTGATGAACTTTCTTTTCTTAAATAATGCTTTTCTCAGGAAATAAGACAGAGATGGACAAGGGATGTGATCGGTCCTGGAGGATCACAGAGTTTAGCTTCAACCCTGATTAAACTCAGCCGTCTGTAACTTTCTAGTGATCCTGAAGACACTGATTACTGTGTTCAGAAAGACTGGATTAACACACAGGTGAACAGGACACTAGAGCAGAGGGAGACCCAGACGAAATACTGCTCTCCCCGGAACACGATTTCAACCGCGGAGGACTTTAAATCGGCCGCGTGATGATCCGGCCCTGTGTTCAGCTGTGTTTAATTGGGGTCTGAGCTAAACTCTGCAGGACTGTGGCCCTCCAGGACCGAGTTTACCTCTCCCAGATATAAGAGGAACATTAGCAGCAAATAAATATATAAAATAAAAAATACTGCTTGTGGTTTTACAGGTCTTGAGGGTCTTTTATCAATGATAATGCTGAACGCTGAAGTGATTATAACTTTCATTCACTCATTGATCACTGTAATACTGAGTTAAAACTAAACACATTCAGACTCTTGTCTGTTCAACTCTAAACCTCTGAGATATTCATCCTGCAGTAAGTCACAGAGACTCTGGATTACTATTTTACATGTTATCTGAAAGTTCATTATTGATCAAACTATCATAATCAAAGCATGTGATGTAATGGAAATGAATGAAATTAACAGAGTAAACTTTGCTGAAATATAGTGTTTACTGAACATTGCTGAATTTTATTCTTAAAACTGGCATTAAAGGATGTTTTACTGAGGACAAAGACATGTGTGACTATCAGAGAGATCTTACCTCAGTTTCTCCAGTTTACAGCGAGGATCCTGTAGTACATCAGAAAGCAGCTTCACTGAATCTCTTAGTTTATTCTCAGACAGATCCAGGTTTCTCAGGTGTGAGGGGTTTGATCTCAGAGCTGAAGTCAGAGCAGAACAACCTTCATCTGTGATGTCACAATCACTCAACCTGTAGAGAACAATGACACACTCTTCACTCTCTCAGATCAGATCAGTTTAGCAGTGAATCCATTATTAACTGAGGTCAAACTCAAAACATGACCATAAAACATCTAAATTTAACATGCAGTACTTTAGATGTTAGAAACCTTTTAACATTATTAACATTGTTTACAGTAAGGAAACACCAATTTCGATACTCATACTGTCATTTTCTGCTGGATCAGGTATCGGTCAGACAGGGCCTGTCCAAATCTGATATTGTTCTTATACTATTCTGTTACTGTTAAGCCTGTATCGGAAATAAACTGTTGCACAGATATAATACACTACACATCAATATCTCTTATCTTTGTGCTTTGAACTTTTTAATGTGAAGTGCTGCGTACATCGACTGCTTCAAGTGCATCATTCTGTGCACCGGATGCTCCTTCTGTAAGTGCTTTGTGCTGCAATGTATTTGTTTTGTTCTATCATCATATGTTGTTGACTACACATATAATGCCCTATACATTTAAAAGAAATGTCTTTTCATTTTATACTATATGTTTATATATAAATATATTGTTTTTCATGAATGGATTTTATAATAATACAAAAAGCAATGTGCAACATTTTATCAGATTTAGTGCAACACTTTTATTTGTTCCCCACTAAATAATGTTTTTTCACTATATATTTATATTTATAAAATTATTGTGCACTGATTTTTTTGAATAACATTAGCTGCTGACTTATCCACTAACCTAGTTTATCTTTTTTTCACATTTATTTTTTATTTAATTTTTCTTTATAATTAATTAGTCTGTATTTAGTTGATTGTGAAAAGAGTGATTATCTGCTCCACACACAGAGATATACAAATATAATTTCACTTGATGGTATTCATGTAATTTCTTCTGTAACAAATGCAGATATCCTCTACTGTACATATAAACTACAGTGAACATCAGAACCAATGACTTTTGAAATGCTGTTTATTTTAATACTGAAAAGCTGAGGCTGAACCCTTCATATTTACTTTAAATGTGCTTCATGTGTGAGTCATATATGATCTTACCACAGTTTCTTCAGTTTACAGCGAGGATCCTGTAGTACATCAGAAAGCAGCTTCACTGAATCTCTTAGTTTATTTCCAGACAGATTCAGTTCTCTCAGGTGTGAGGGGTTTGATCTCAGAGCTGAAGTCAGAGCAGCACAAACTTTATCTGTGACGCCACAATCACTCAACCTGTAGAGAACAATGACACACTCTTCACTCTCTCAGATCAGATCAGTTTAGCAGTGAATCCATTATTAATTGAGGTCAAACACAAAACATGATCATAAAACATCTAAATTTAACATGCAGTACTTTAGATGTTAGAAACCTTTTAACATTATTAACATTGTTTACACTAAGGAAACACCAATTTCAATACTCATACTGTCATTTTCTGCTGGATCAGGTATCGGTCAGACAGGGCCTGTCCAAATCTGATATTGTTCTTATACTATTCTGTTTCACTGTTAAGCCAGTATCGGAAATAAACTGTTGCACAGATATAAAACACTACAGATCAATATCTCTTATCTTTGTGCTTTGAACTTTTTAATGTGAAGTGCTGCGTACATCGACTGCTTCAAGTGCATCATTCTGTGCACCGGATGCTCCTTCTGTAAGTGCTTTGTGCTGCAATGTATTTGTTTTGTTCTATCATCATATGTTGTTGACTACACATATAATGCCCTATACATTTAAAAGAAATGTCTTTTCATTTTATAGTATATGTTTATATATAAACATTGTTTTTCATGAATGTATTTTATAACAACACAAAAAGCAACGTGCAACATTTTATCAGATTTAGTGCTACACTTTTATTTGTTCCCCACTAAATAATGTTTTTTCACTATATATTTAGATTTACAAAATTATTGTGAACTGATTTTAATTTTTTTAATTAACATTAGCTTCTGAATTATCCACTAAACCAGTTTATCATATTTTTTTTCTTTATTATTAATTAGTCTGTATTAAGTTGATTGTGAAAGAGTGATTATCAGCTCCACACACAGAGAAATACAAATTCTACATGGATTTAAAAGAATAAAACCTGCACTGGTATCGGATCAGGATCTGTATCAGATAATACTGAACCCCGGTGTCAGAATCAGTGTATTTGAGGCCAAAAAATCTGATTGGAGTATCTCTTCTTCTTCTATTCTCTATTTCATTGTGCAGTGAATGAAGCTGACAGAAATGCATACAGACAGTTTCTGTTTGTGAGAACTTGTAACCGTTCTGTGTTATTAAGATTGTATTGTGTTTATTTTCAGTTGGATTTTTCACTTGATGGTATTCATGTAATTGCTTCTGTAACAAATGCAGATAATCCTCTACTGTACATATAAACTACAGTGAACATCAGAACCAATGACTTTTGCAATGCTGTTTATTTTAATAAGGCTGAACCCTTCATATTTACTTTAAATGTGCTTCATATGTGAGTCATATATGATCTTACCACAGTGTCTCCAGTTTACAGCGAGGATCCTGTAGTACATCAGAAAGCAGCTTCACTGAATCTCTTAGTTTATTCCTCGACAGATCCAGTTCTCTCAGGTGTGAGGGGTTTGATCTTAGAGCTGAAGTCAGAGTAGCACAACCTTCATCTGTGATGCCACAATCACTCAACCTGTAGAGAACAATGACACACTCTTCACTCTCTCAGATCAGATCAGTTTAGCTGTGAATCCATTATTAATTGACGTCAGACACAAAACATGATCATAAAACATCTCAATTTAACATGCAATATTTAAAGACCCCTGTGTTAAATATCTTTTAACATTATTAACATTGTTTACAGTAGAGAAGCACCAATTTTAATACTCATACTGCCATTTTCTGCCAGATCAGGTATCGGTCAGACAGGGCCTGTCCAAATCTGATATTGTTCTTATACTATTCTGTTACTGTTAAGCTGCACAAAAACATTTTAAAGCACAATAAAGTTTTCATGCACTATATTCCATGTGTTCTGAAGACATACGATAGCTTAATGTGAGGTACAGTTGAATATAAGTCCTTAAATTTCACATAAACTCTTTTCTCCGCTGCAGCTGTCAATCATCATTCAGCATTCAAACCCTGGTCACATTCGTTACTACAGTCAGCTTGATAAAACTCTCTCAAAGATCATTCAGTGTTCCCATTATTATACTTGATTTGTAGATAAATGTCTATGGTAGCGTTGGGAACCGAAAACCGGTTCTTATGTAGAACCAGTTCTGTTTTTTTTTAAAAGAACCAGAACCGTGAGCAATTTCTAAATTTCAGTTCCGAAAACGGTTCTGGCGTTTCCCGTAAAGGATGTCACAAACCAAATAACAGAAACGCTGCCCTGCCTCTTTAATTACTGAGCACATTGTTTCTAATAACGCGCACTCCACAGACACGCCGCATCGCATCTTTAACTGCAGAACACATGTTTTCTACGACTATAAGTGCACTCGCATCTTTGATAACTGTGCACGTCGTTTTGTCTGACTGTACATGTACCGGCCGCGCGCAGCACCTGCTGCCACTAAATTACATTATATTTGTCCCATATTCTCATTAATATACATACTGACTTCAACTTGGACCACTAAATAAATAGACTGCTATTGTTATGTAAGTATTTAGTGTACAGGTGGAAAAATGTGGAAACCACTCATTGCATCACAGCATCTCCTGACTGCATTATTATTTGTAAAATAGGGGCTTTATGGAGTGTGTGTATACATGGTTATAAGTATAACAGTTTATATTTCATTAATTTAGGGAAATGAACAAGTGTCTCAGCCCTCGAGGGACTGTTTAGCCAACCAGCTTATTCCTGCTTGAAAAGCTAAATGTTATTGATAGTGTAAAAAACATCAACTTTGAAGCACATGCTGATTGATGGACTAGCATTACTCAACATTACTTACTACCTTCCAGCAACACTACATTCAATGAAAGTAAAATAGTAAAAAAACATAATAATAGTTCATTTAAATGGAACCAGAATCAGAACCAGAAAATTTCTCACTATACCCAACCCTACTTATGAAGATCTGTATACTGTAATATATGTTGAATTTTGACATTGCCAACCTTTAAATTAAGTTGGCAGTAAGTAATAAACAGTATTGAACATTGAGTAGTTGAGTATTGTGCATTTTTCCTTACCACTATTTTTTTAATAGTTGTTTAATGATTTTAATGGAACCGGAACCGTTAGGCAGAACCCGAACCGGAACATTTCTAACGATTTCCAACCCTAGTCTATGGTTTTGCATAAAATAACTTTATCTCGCTGGAGTTTATTGTTATTTCTAAATCATGTTACTTGATACCAGATGTCTGTTAGAACAAAACATGGGAGTAGAAAAGACTATAAATAGTTTTTAAGGTACACAGTAACTGAAATTTAAATCTGTTCAAAGAAAATAAACTGTTGCACAGATATAATACACTACACATCAATATCTCTTATCTTTGTGCTTTGAACTTTTTAATGTGAAGTGCTGCGTACATCGACTGCTTCAAGTGCATCATTCTGTGCACCGGATGCTCATTCTGTAAGTGCTTTGTGCTGCAATGTATTTGTTTTGTTCTATCATCATATGTTGTTGACTACACATATAATGCGCTATACATTTAAAAGAAATGTCTTTTCATTTTATACTATATGTTTATATATATAAATATATTGTTTTTCAAGAATGGATTTTATAACAATACAAAAAGCAACATGCAACATTTTATCAGATTTAGTGCTACACTTTTATTTGTTCCCCACTAAATAATGTTTTTTCACTATATATTTATATTTATAAAATTATTGTGCACTGATTTTTTTGAATAACATTAGCTGCTGACTTATCCACTAACCTAGTTTATCTTTTATTTCATTTATTTTTTTATTTAATTTTTCTTTATAATTAATTAGTCTGTATTTAGTTGATTGTGAAAGAGTGATTATCAGCTCCACACACAGAGATATACAAATATGATTTCACTTGATGGTATTCATGTAATTGCTCCTGTAACAAATGCAGATATCCTCTACTGTACATATAAACTACAGTGAACATCAGAACCAATGACTTTTGCAATGCTGTTTATTTTAATACTGAAAAGCTGAGGCTGAACCCTTCATATTTACTTTAAATGTGCTTCATGTGTGAGTCATATATGATCTTACCACAGTGTCTCCAGTTTACAGTGAGGATCCTGTTTACTGAAGACTGTGGAATTCATTCTTAGAATTGACATTAAAGGATGTTTTACTGAGGACAAAGACATGTGTGACTATCAGAGAGATCTTACCACAGTATCTCCAGTTTACAGTGAGGATTCTGTAGTACATCAGAAAGCAGCTTCACTGAATCTCTTAGTTTATTCTCAGACAGATTCAGGTTTCTCAGGTGTTCAGGGTTTGATCTCAGAGCAGAAGCCAGAGCAGCACATCCTTCAACTGTGACCCCAAAACCCCTCAACCTGTAGAGAACAATGACACACTCCTCACTCTCTGTTCAGATCAGATTTAGAAGTGAATCCATTATTAATTGAGGTCAAACACAAAACATGATCATAAAACATCTAAATTTAACATGCAGTACTTTAGATGTTAGAAACCTTTTAACATTATTAACATTGTTTACAGTAAGGAAACTGTAAACATGATACTCATACTGTCATTTTCTGCTGGATCAGGTATCGGTCAGACAGGGCCTGTCCAAATCTGATATTGTTCTTATACTATTCTGTTACTGTTAAGCCTGCTAAATAGGGAGGTGTGACCATAGCCAGTAAAGCACTACTTAACGAGCGGTTTTGTAAGCGCTTGTCAGAAGAAACAGTCGAGCGACAGATAAGGACAGCAGTTTGTAAGTGTTTTGCCTCGTTTTCTCATTAGACTACTGCGTGATTGCTTGATTTACTGTGTGTCTTACCCTGGTGAATACGTGTTGAAGTGGCGTTTGGTTTTGCGTTTGCCTATCGCGGGACTGGCCAGTTTCGGTCTGCTAAATAGGGAGGCATGACCAGCTGACTTCAGTCACAGGTTATCAGGCAAATATATAAGTGGTAGGTGTCACCGCGGCAGCGGTCGCGGCAGCCCTCGTGTGAAGCCTCCTCGTGTGAAGACCGACGAGTGTAAAGACCATCGACTCTACCTGCGCGACTCCACCAAGCAAGGACACCGACAGGGCACTTGAGTATTGCTTTCTCCCCTTCAATTTTTGTACAGCTCGTCCTCAAATACTTATTTTGGTCGCTTGTACTCACTATGTGCTTTCAGATCTCTACTATCACTACTAACACTCGGAGAGCACGCTATGTACGTCGAAGGAAGGCCTGCCCGACAAATCTAAGGCCTGTCCCTCTGACCTCTACTACTACACTCTCTATTCCAGTTGGTCTCTGGAACTGCCAGTCTGCTGTTAACAAAGCAGACTTCATTTCTTCTTTTGCTACTCATTCCGGTCTCAACCTCATGGCACTGACTGAGACTTGGATCAAACCTGAAGACACTGCCACTCCCGCAGCCCCCTCCACTAATTTCACTTGTTCCCACACCCCTCGTACGACTGGGAGGGGTGAAGGTACTGTTCTCCTTATATCGAAAGACTGGAAATTTGATCTTCAACCACCACCTACAGGTAACGGTTCATTTGAATCACATGCTGTTACTGTAACCCACCCTGTTAAAATCTACTTTGTGGTCATTTATCGTCCCCCAGGTCAATTGGGAAACTTCTTGGAGGAGTTGGACGTGCTGCTATCAAACTATCCTGAAGATGGTACTCCTCTGGAACTACTTGGTGACTTCAACATCCACCTAGATAAACCCCAGGCTGCTGACTTCAACACTCTGCTCGCCTCATTTGATCTCAAGCGAGTGTCTACTACAGCGACTCACAAATCGGGCAACACCTCACGACCTCATCTACACACGCTGTTGCTCAGTGGACAACTCTTTAGTTGCTCCACTGCACACCTCAGACAACTTCCTCATTACTGCTAACCTAGCACTTACTCCTGAAGCGGCACACGCTCCAACGCGGGTCACCTTTCGACGGAACCTACGCTCACTCTCTCCATCTCGCCTATCCTCTGTGGTTCCATCCTCACTTCCTTCACTCTCTCAGTTTTCAGCTCTGGACACGAACAGTGCTACGGACACTTTTTGCTCCACTCTAACCTCTTGCTTGGACAACTTTTGCCCACTGTCGTCTAGACCGGCACGCACCACCCCATCTGCCCCCTGGCTCTCCGATGTTCTCCGTGAACATCGCTCTAAACTCAGGGCTGCAGAGAGGAAATGGCATAAATCAAGAAACTCTACCGACCCTCAGTGTGTATCAGTCTCTCCTCTCTTCCTTCTCTGCAAAACGTCTTCACTGCTAAAACATCATATTACCACGACAAGATTAACAACTGTTGTGACGCTCGGACACTCTTCAAAACCTTCTCTTCTCTTCTTAATCCGCCTCCACCTCCACCTCCTCCTCCATCGACTCTTACAGCTGACGACTTTGCAGTTTTCTTCACAAATAAGACAAGAACCATCAGTGACCAATCCACACCGCAGACTGAGGATAACTTCACAACGACTAATGCACACTCTCTCTCCTCCTTCTCTCCACTCTCAGAGACGTACGTTTCCAAACTTATCCTGTCCAGTCATCCTACTACTTGCCCACTTGATCCGATCCCCCACTCACCTCCTTCAAGCGATTTCTTCTTCAGTCATACCTTCACTTACTCACATTATCAACTCCTCTCTTCACTCTGGAACATTTCCCTCAGCATTTAAGCAGGCTCGGGTAAGCCCACTGCTGAAGAAACCATCTCTAAATCCAGCACTTCTAGAAAACTACAGACCGGTATCCATTCTTCCATTCATTGCAAAGACACTCGAACGAGCTGTGTTCAACCAGCTCTCTATGTTTCTTGTACAGAACAACCTTCTGGACAGCAACCAATCTGGCTTCAAAAGCAGCCACTCAACTGAGACTGCCCTGCTCTCGGTTACTGAAGCCCTGCGACTGGCAAGAGCAGCTTCAAAATCCTCAGTACTCATTTTGCTGGACCTGTCTGCTGCTTTTGACACCGTTAATCACCAGATTCTCCTGTCCACCCTCAGAAAGATGGGCATCTCTGGAACCGCACTCCAGTGGCTTAACTCCTACCTTTCTGATAGATTCTTCATGGTGTCTTGGAGGGGTGAAGTTTCTAAGTCACAACAACTTGCTACTGGGGTTCCTCAAGGCTCAGTACTTGGACCACTTCTCTTCTCCATCTACTTGACGTCATTAGGATCTGTCATTCAGAAGCATGGCTTTTCCTATCACTGCTACGCTGATGACACTCAACTCTACTTCTCATTCCAACCAGATGACCCGACGGTAGTTGCTCGCATTTCAGCCTGTCTGAGTGACATTTCTAGCTGGATGAATGAACATCACCTTCAGCTCAACCTTACTAAGACTGAAACTGCTGGTGGTTCCAGCTAACCCATCGTTTCATCACAACTTCTCTATACAGCTGGGTTCGTCAACCATAACTCCTTCCAGGAAAGCCAGAAACCTAGGAGTTGTGATGGATCATCAGTTAAGCTTCACAGACCATATTGCTACAACGACCCGGTCCTGCAGATTTGCCTTATACAACATTAGGAAGATTAGACCATTCCTGTCAGAGCAAGCCACCCAACTTCTTGTCCAAGCTCTTGTTCTCTCCAGACTGGACTATTGCAATGCTCTGCTGGCGGGCCTTCCTGCATGTACTATCAAGCCTCTACAACTGATCCAGAATGCAGCAGCGAGGGTTGTCTTCAATGAGCCAAAAACAGCTCATGTTACTCCTCTCCTCATCAGGTTACACTGGTTACCAGTAGCCGCTCGCATCAAATTCAAGGTACTGATGATTGCCTACAAGATGACCACTGGCACGGCGCCAACATACCTAAACTCACTAGTTCAATCTTATGCGCCCTCCAGAAGTTTGCGCTCTGCAAGTGAATGACGCCTTGTGGTGCCATCCCAAAGAGGTTCAAAATCACTCTCACGGACCTTTTCCTGGACTGCGCCCAGCTGGTGGAATGACCTCCCGATCTGAATTTGAACAGCTGAGTCTTTACTCATTTTCAAAAAACATCTAAAGACTCATCTTTTTCGCCTGCACTTAACCAACTAATACTAGTACTTACCTTTTCTTTTTCTATCATATTCAAAAAAGAAAAAAAAAAACAACCCTGGCTACGTGTTCTGTACTAGACTAACTGAGACTTGTCATAGCACTTGTATACCGTTGTTCTCTCGTTGATCTGATTGTTTCTACTGTTCTCATTTGTAAGTCGCTTTGGATAAAAGCGTCTGCTAAATGATTAAATGTAAATGTAAATGTAAGCCAGAATCGGAAATAAACTGTTGCACAGATATAAAACAATACAGATCAATATCTCTTATCTTTGTGCTTTGAACTTTTTAATGTGAAGTGCTGCGTACATCGACTGCTTCAAGTGCATCATTCTGTGCACCAGATGCTCCTTCTGTAAGTGCTTTGTGCTGCAATGTATTTGTTTTGTTCTATCATCATATGTTGTTGACTACACGTATAATGCGCTAAATTTAAAAGAAATGTCTTTTCATTTTATAGTATATGTTTATATATAAATATATTGTTTTTCATGAATGAATTTTATAACAACACAAAAAGCAACATGCAACATTTTACCAGATTTAGTGCAACACTTTTATTTGTTCCCCACTAAATAATGTTTTTTCACTATATATTTATATTTATAAAATTATTGTGCACTGATTTTTTTGAATAACATTAGCTGCTGACTTATCCACTAACCTAGTTTATCTTTTTTTCACATTTATTTTTTATTTAATTTTTCTTTATAATTAATTAGTCTGTATTTAGTTGATTGTGAAAGAGTGATTATCAGCTCCACACACAGAGATATACAAATATAATTTCACTTGATGGTATTCATGTAATTGCTTCTGTAACAAATGCAGATATCCTCTACTGTACATATAAACTACAGTGACATCAGAACCAATTACTTTTGCGATGCTGTTTATTTTAATACTAAAAAGCTGAGTCTGAACCCTTCATATTTACTTTAAATGTGCTTCATGTGTGAGTCATATATGATCTTACCACAGTGTCTCCAGTTTACAGTGAGGATCCTGTTTACTGAAGACTGTGGAATTCATTCTTAGAATTGACATTAAAGGATGTTTTACTGAGGACAAAGACATGTGTGACTATCAGAGAGATCTTACCACAGTTTCTTCAGTTTACAGTGAGGATTCTGTAGTACATCAGAAAGCAGCTTCACTGAATCTCTTAGTTTATTCCGAGACAGATCCAGTTGTCTCAGGTGTGAGGGGTTTGATCTCAGAGCTGAAGTCAGAGCAGCACAACCTTCATCTGTGACGCCACAATCACTCAACCTGTAGAGAGATGAAAATCATGCATGTGAAACACTACCAAACAGCTATAAAAAAAACAAACAAACAAACAAAAAACAATCAAACAACTTACTGCAATGAACAACTTGCAATTTCAATACAATTAAATCAATTCAAACCATGAAAATAAAAACTGCACATGCATTTCATGGGCATGCAAGTTTCATGGGCAAATTGACACAAAATTTTAAAGACAGGATTAAATCAACATTTATCTATTAATTGTGAAAAATTGTAATTGTATGTAATCATATTGCAGTTGAGTAAAAATGAAATTAATTTAATTCAACTTCTAACTGGTTTAACATGTTTAAAAATAATCCACATGCTGGACTGTGTGTGTTCAAGTAAGCTGCTGTTTTGCTCCAGTAACTGATTCATCAGATTTGAGGAGATTTGAGCTGCTGTATACATGAGCTGCTTCTCCACTTGTTTGGCTGCTCTTGATTTCTGCTTGGCCTTTAATGCCAGATGAGAAAAACTTAAATTCCTTTTGCATGTTAATTTAAAAAAAAATTATTTGAAAACCTGAATTATTTATTTGTGACTTTTCTGACTTTGTTTGAATGCCTGAATAAATCTTTTACAGTGTCTCTGTATTGAAAACACATCAAAATGTCTAAAATAATAGCTACAGCACTGAAGATTAATGAGCGTTTAACTTTGATTTTCTTAATGTTTTAACAGTGAAGAGATTGTTCTCACTGATACTTACTGAACTGATCTGGATTCTTTAATCACAGGCAGCAACTTCTGAAGAACTTCCATATTTTCAGGATTATTCTTTCCTTTAACAAATTTATCAAGACGAAACTCCTTCAATTCATCTTCTGATGTCAACAACACAAAAACTAAAGCTGACCACTGAGATGAAGAGAGTTTGGCTTCCTTTATTCTTCCAGATGTCAGATACTGTTGTATTTCCTCCACTAGTGAACGATCACCCAGTTCATTCAGACAGTGGAACAGATTGATGGATTTCTGGAGAGTCAATGGTCCTGATCTTCTTCTTGATGTACTCAACTGTTTTCTCATTGCTGTCAGAGCTGCTGCTTTTCAGCTTCATTATTCGTTGGAGGAGAATCTGATGAGACTTTACTGACAAACCCAGAAGGAACCGCAGGAAAAGATCCAGATGTCCATTTTTACTCTGAAGACCCTCTTTCAAAGCTCTCTGATGCAACTCAGATAATGAAACATGCTGAAACAAGTCCTTCAATTTAGACCGTAAATTCTGTTTGGTGATTGGCTCAAACACATTTCTGTTGTGGTTTGTAAAGGAGAGATGCACATATAGAGCTGCTAGATGTTCCTGAATGCTCAGATGAACAAAGCAGAAGACTTTCCCCTGATACAAGCCCAACTCCTCTCTGAAGATCTGAGTGCACAATCCTGAGTACACTGATGCTTCTCTCACATCTATGCCACACTCTCTCAGGTCTTCCTCGTAGAAGATCAGGTTTCCTTTCACAAGCTGCTCAAAAGCCACTTTCCCCAGTTTGAGGATCATGTCTTCATCGGTCACCTTCTTCTCATAGTCCTTCTCATGTTTGATGTTGGTCTGAAGGATCAGGAAGTGTGTGTACATCTGAGTGAGAGTCTTGGGAATCTGTCCACTCTCTGCTGGACTCAACATCTTCTCCAGAACAGCGGCTGAGATCCAGCAGAACACTGGGATGTGGCACATGATGTAGAGGCTCCTTGATGACTTCAGGTGTGAGATGATTGTATTGGCCAGACTCTGATCACTGATTCTCTTCCTGAAGTATTCCTCCTTCTGTGGCTCATTGAAGCCTCGTACCTCTGTCACTCGATGGACACACTCAGAGGGGACGAGATCAGCTGCTGCTGGTCTGGAGGTGATCCAGATGAGAGCAGAGGGAAGCAGATTCCCCACAATGAGGTTCATCAGCAGCTCATCCACTGAGGCTGATTCAGATATATTACACAGTTTCACTTTGCTCTTAAAGTCCAGAGACAGACGACACTCGTCCAGACCATCAAAGATGAACAACACTTTATATTCATCACTGCATATTTCCATTTCTTTAGTTTCAGGGAAAAACACATGAAGAAGATCTAAAAGACTGAGTGTTGTGTCCTTCATCAGATTGATTTCTCTGAAAGGGAGTGGAAATATGAGCTGGACGTCCTGATTCTCTTTCCCTTCAGCCCAGTCCAGGATGAACTTCTGCACAGAGACTGTTTTTCCAATGCCAGCGACTCCCTTTGTCAGCACAGTTCTGATGGCTTTGTCTTGTCCAGGTAAAGGTGTAAAGATGTCAGTGCATTTGATGGCTGTGTCCACTGTTGCTGGTCTCCTGGATCGTGTCTCAATCTGTCTCACCTCGTGCTCATTACTGATCTCTCCACTCTCACTCTCTGTGATGTAGAGCTCTGTGTAGATCTCATTCAGGAGTGTTGGGTTTCTCTGCGTCGCTGTTCCCTCATACAGACGCCCAAACTTCTTCATCAGATTTGATCTAAATGTGTTGAGGACTTCATGGCTGGAAAATTAAGATACCACATTATTACATGAGTCACAGAGATAAATATACAGAGCAAAACGTCTTTTATTTTCTGTGTTGTGAGACACTGAACATATCATTGGGTTTACGAAATGTGTCAGTCATTAATGATGTATTTGAGTAATGTTTACCTCACACCAGGATTCGTGCTGTCTTGTGGTTGATTCATAGACTGGTCATATTTCTTACGGAAGTGTTTTGTTACTGATCTGTGTTGCAGGATTGATTGAATCAAGAATCAAACACTCTGACATTGGTGACAATTTTTCTCATCACCATAATAACAGTTGTGGCTTTATTAAAAACACACCTGCTCATGATCACAACTGTAAAAAATAAATACCATTTAAATAAATTGAAATAAATAACAATTCTACTCTGTGCTCTATATCTGCTCATTGTCATTAAATTTCTGCTCATATTTAGTTATTATAGTGATGTATAATTATGGCAGTTTAACATATCATACTATAATCATATCTTTTACAAAACAATTTAATTGTCACGGATACGAACCCCGTGAGTCCCTCCAGTGGCCAGCAGAGGGCACCATCACCCGAATACTGACACTTACATGCATCCAAACACTCACGTACACTGATACTGACTACATTACCCATAAGCCCCGTACCTTGGACTGATCACCGGCCAGGTGTTCCCTATCAGAGACTGCCATATAAGCCAGACCCTTGCATCACCTCTTTGCGAGGTCTTGTTACTGCCACGGCTAACATTTCTGAGCGTTTTACCCTGTCTTGTTTTCCCAGTTTCCTACCTCTGTTGTTTATTGACCTGTGAACCTTTGCTGCCTACCTTTGAACCCTGATTGTTATACGGACTGTGATAATTGCTTGTTACCCCGACCCACTGCTTGGTATTGACTACGATTCTGATATTCCTGTGACACTGTGTTTGCTGATCCTGACCCTTCGCCTGTACGACTACGATTGTTCAAATAAAAGCTTGCAAATGGATCCCAAGTCGAGTTATTCTACGTTACAGAAGACCTCGCCAGGACAAGATCCAGCAGTATATGAACATCTCTGCACCAACCTGGCAGCTCAGGCAAGTCAGATCGCTGCTAATCAGCAACAGTTAAATCGTCTTACCGCCGTCACGGAGGAATTGGTGAAAGCTATTCAGAATCTCCACAGTCCTGTTGTCACAACACCCGCGCCACCAGCGGCCGCCATTACACATGCGGTTCCCACGCCCTCTCAGATTAACCCACGACTGGCGTTTCCTGAGAAATTCGACGGTGACCCTAATAAATGTAAAGGCTTCTTACTTCAATGTTCGCTGTTTGTGGAACAACAACCCATGCTCTATTCCACTGACAACGGTAAGATTGCCTTTGTTTGCTCTTTGTTAACCGGAAGGGCTCTTGACTGGATTACCGCTGTATGGCGCACGGATGGGTCATCTTTCTCCTCCTTCAACGATTTCCTCACACGCTTCCGTGAGGTTTTCGATCATCCCAAGGAGGGAAAGAGCGCTGGTGAACGCTTGCTAGAGCTCTCTCAAGGGAAATCTTCAGCTGCTGAGTATTCTATGAACTTCCGCACACTGGCAGCACAAACGACCTGGGTGAGTGACACCTTAAAAGTTCTGTTTCGGAAAGGTTTAAGTCATGAATTACAAACTGAACTGGCATGTCGAGATGAGGGGAAAAGTTTGAATGATTTCATCGAACTGACAATAGCAATTGACAATCTGCAACGTTCACGTAAACCCCGTTCTCGTGTCAGCACTGCCATTAAAGCAGTTCAGTCTGTTGAAGACCCTGAACCTATGCAAGTTAATTCCTATCATCTCTCATCTGAAGAACGGAATCGTCGCTTGGCAAATCATCTATGTCTGTATTGTGGATCCCCAGGTCATCAACGAGCCAGCTGTCCTTCACGTCCCTCATCTGTCTCGTCCAAATTGGTGAGTGAATCCTTACACTCTCTCCATCCTGTAAACTGTGTGATTGTACCCCTGAACACTAACCATTAACAACGTTCAAGTGACCACATTTGCTTTACTGGATTCTGGAGCGGCTGGGAACTTCATGTCAGCTGAGTTTGCAAGAACAAACAAAGTATCATTAATACCCTGTGCTAACTCTCTGTCTGTAGCTACCATAGATGGTCGTCCCCTGGGAACTGGTATCATCACTCATCTTACTCAAAGTCTATCCATGACAACCGGTTTACTGCACCAGGAGGTCATTCAGTTCTACGTTCTGCCCACGTCTAATACACCCATAATTCTGGGACTACCATGGCTGAGACTGCACGATCCACTAGTATCATGGAGGGAAGGTCAGATATTAAAGTGGAGCACTAAATGTCAAACAAAATGTCTATCTACCATTTCTCCTCTCCCAGTGCACTCGTTGGTGATTAACGAGGAGTCATCCGAGGTTCCTAATCTACCAGCGGAATATCACGATCTCAAGGCAGCATTCAGCAAAACCCAAAGCAAACACATTACCATCTCATCGACCCCATGACTGTGCTATTGATCTCCTACCAGGTCACAATCCACCCAAAGGTCGTGTGTTTCCACTGTCACTCCCAGAATCCGAAGCCATGACTAAATACATCAAGGAAGAGTTGGAAAAAGGCTTCATACGTCCTTCCACTTCCCCGGCATCCGCTGGTTTCTTCTTCGTCAAGAAGACGGCAGTCTGAGACCCTGCATTGATTACCGTGGTCTCAACGAGATCACGGTGAAGTACCGTTATCCCCTTCCCCTGGTTCCAGCTGCATTAGAACAACTTCGCACTGCCCAATACTACACCAAACTTGACTTACGCTGTGCTTACAACCTGATTCGCATCAGAGAGGGTGACGAATGGAAGACGGCCTTTTCTACAACCAACGGGCACTATGAATACCGGGTTATGCCGTTTGGACTGGTCAATAGTCCGTCCATCTTCCAGGCTTTCATTAATGATGTCTTCAGGGACATGCTGAACAAGTTTGTCATGGTCTACATTGACGATATCCTTATCTACTCCAATACCCTACAGGATCATATTCAACAAGTCAGAACCTGTGCTACAGCGCCTCATCGAACATCAACTGTACGCCAAAGCCAAGAAGTGTGAGTTTCACACTACATCCACTACCTTCCTGGGTTATGTCATCAGTCTAGGGGGAGTTGCCATGGATGACAGTAAGGTCTCTGCTGTACTCAAGTGGCCAGAGCCTCAGACTCTCAAGGAGCTACAACGGTTCCTGGGGTTTGCCAATTTCTACAGACGCTTCATCAGAAATTTCAGTACAGTCGTCAGTCCTCTCACTTCTATGATCAAAAAAGGTACACATCGTCTCACCTGGTCCGAGGCCCCCCGTCAAGCCTTTAAGGAATTAAAGGAACGCTTTGTCACCGCTCCTATCCTGCATCACCCTGACCCCTTCTCTCCCCTTCTTAGTCGAAGTTGACGCATCTAATACTGGCATGGGGGCCGTTCTCTCACAGCGACCAGGCCCTCAGGAGAAACTTCATCCCTGTGCTTTCTACTCCCGCAAGCTCAACCCGGCGGAGAGGAATTATGATGTGGGAGACAGAGAACTGTTAGCCATGAAAGCAGCGTTTGAAGAGTGGAGACATTGGCTCGAGGGGGCTATTCATCCTTTCACCGTCTTTACGGATCATAAAAATCTGGAATACCTACGCTCTGCCAAAAGACTCAACCCACGCCAAGCCAGATGGTCCTTGTTCTTCTCCCGGTTTCAAGTTCAATGTCACATATCGCCCAGGTTCCAAGAATACTAAAGCCGATGCTTTGTCACGTATCCATGATGACGACCCCTCCATCTCAACCCCCGAACGCATCTTGCCCTTCCAGGTGGTGGTTGCTCCCATCCAGTGGGATATAATGACCCTAATAGAACAGCACAATTCACAAGAAGCACCACCAGCCACCTGTCCACCGGATAAAACCTACGTACCTGCCGACCGCCGAACTCCTGTGTAATTGGGTGTTTAGGTTTTACGGCATACCTGACGACATCGTTTCGGATAGAGGTCCTCAATTCACCTCTCGGTTATGGAAGGATTTCTTTCAAGCTCTAGGGGTCAACGTAAGTCTCACGTCTGGTTATCACCCCGAGGCCAACGGTCAAGTGGAACGCCTCAACCAGGAGCTCACTCGGTTCCTCCGCTCCTACTGCAGCTCCCATCAAGAGGACTGGTCTCGTTTTCTCCTATGGGCCGAATATGCACAGAACTCCCTGATCAAGCCATCCACCGGGATCACCCCCTTCAAATGCATTCTAGGGTACCAACCACCCATGTTTCCCTGGTCAGGTGAACACACCAATGTTCCCACTGTAACTGATTGGCTTCAACGAAGCGAGGACACATGGAATCAAGCCCACGTACACCTACAACAAGCTGTATGGCGCCTGAAGGAACAGGCCGACCGTCGTCGACGCCCTGGACACACTTTTCCAACCTGGTCAATGGGTCTGGCTGTCCACCAGAGACCTTCGGATGAAATTGCCATGCCGAAAGTTAAGTCCAATGTACGTGGGTCCATTCAAAATCACACAACAAATCACACCTTTTTCATTCCGCCTTGCTTTGCCTAACAAATATCGTATTTCTCCCACTTTCCACATGTCATTGCTCAAGCCCGCTGCTGCCCCTGAGGAGGAGGGCGAGGGGAGGTCCCGTGAGCAGAGTCCCCAACCGGTTCAGGTGGAGAGCGAGGAGACCTATCAGGTGCGAGAGCTGCTTGATTCGAGACGTCGGGGACGAGTCCTCCAATACGTGGTTGACTGGGAGGGGTACGGTCCAGAGGAACGTTCCTGGATCAATGCCGAGGACATTCTTGACCCCAACTTAACCACAGATTTTCATAGAGAACATCCAGAGAAACCGGCCCCTCGAACTCGAGGTAGACCCCGACTTCGTCCTCCACCTCACGCCAGGAGGCGTTCGCAGGGAGGGGGCTCTGTCACGGATACGAACCCCGTGAGTCCCTCCAGTGGCCAGCAGAGGGCACCATCACCCGAATACTGACACTTACATGCATCCAAACACTCACGTACACTGATACTGACTACATTACCCATAAGCCCCGTACCTTGGACTGATCACCGGCCAGGTGTTCCCTATCAGAGACTGCCATATAAGCCAGACCCTTGCATCACCTCTTTGCGAGGTCTTGTTACTGCCACGGCTAACATTTCTGAGCGTTTTACCCTGTCTTGTTTTCCCAGTTGCCTACCTCTGTTGTTTATTGACCTGTGAACCTTTGTTATTCTACGTTACATTAATACTTGAGGTTAAACCTTGTGTCATCACTCTTCAAATTAATTGGACGAGGCAAAGAAGCATCACTCCTCATAGACACACAGCTGGGCTCTGCTTCTGATCTCTTCTGATGAACTGAACTATAACAGAGAGTGTGTGAGCAAATGATAAAATATCAGATGAAATCATGAAATAATCACATGATAAAACAAACAAACAAATATTTATATTATGTTGCAAATTAAATTTTGTACCTGAGATTTTGAGGATGACCTCTAGACTCGTCAGTCTTCATAAAATTAATTGGATGAGGCAAAGAAGCATCACTCCTCACAGACACACAGCTGGGCTCTGCTTCTGATTTCTTCTGATAAACTGAACTATAACAGAGAAACCTTTGAATTACTGTATTAATATTAACTTTTATTTTGAAAAATATATATATATATTTTCATCAATACTCTGTTGATACAGAAAACATAAACTAAAGTTATTTCACAGACTCTCTGCCATAATAACTAATACAAATACCACAGTAACATGAATATCTAATATAAAACAGAAACATAATATAAATATGACACACAGCTCTGGATCTGATCTCTTCTGCTGAACAGATTTAATGATGACATTCATTTTATTAAAAGAAAAATTAAAAAGATAAATACCTTCATAAGAAGGTTCTATGGTCTTATTGTTTTAAATAAAATTCTCATTTTAACTTAACATGAAAAATAAAAAATAAACACATTGAAAGGGTGTTCGTTGTGAATATTTAGATCTGGTGACTGTGTTCATACATTCTTTGTTTTACTGACAAACAGCATTTTAAAAAATCATGGCCGTCTGTTGTGGGAAAATACTCACACTCATATAAAAGTTGATGTATTATCGCACATATTTGCAGCGGATTTCCATGTTTAAAAAGATGTTTAGTGTTAGCTTATTGTGTCTCCTGGCCGCTTAGTTGTGCTGTCGCATCCAGCGGGAAGTGAAGGTGGCAGTTACAGAAGTCTTCTTGTATTTGCTGCCTCAGGTGATGGTCCCCTGGCTAGAGGTTTGTAAAAATTTGAGCTTGCCTCTTCCGTGCGGTTCAGCGCCTCTGCGATGCTTAGGAACCTTTAGGTACACAAGCTAAGCTCTGTGTACTTTCTGAAAACCACATGGTGGTCAGTGTGCACGTGAACACTTTGGGCACCTTCTAAAATCCATGTAAGTGGTAAGTGTGCATGCAAGACTCTGCGCACTTTCTAAAATCCTGTCTGGTAAGGGTTACACGCTCCGCCTTGTTCCCTTTCTTGAGATGATTAGACCTTGGTTCCTTGGACTCCATTCAGCCAGTGTGTATTTGTTTATACACTTCAAACATCGCTTTTCTCAACATAAGGGGCTATTTGGGCAATTCTCGTGGTAGTTTAGCAGCGCTCCCCTTTTCCTATGAGGGTCACCTATGAGCGCGCTACTCTGAATTCGGAATTCTCCTCTCATATGAGACTGAGTTCGCTGTTTTTCCCCAGAGCGCTCCAGCATTATTTCCAACAAATCGAGTTGATGACTCTCAAACATTCTGTATTTGAGATGCACCATTCCATCTATGAGCTGCTCTATCAGAGTGCCACGAGAGCCCCTCCTTAGAATAGTATTTGAAAATCGGTTGCTTCGTGCCCTTTCTTGAGTTGGTAAAAGCCCCGTTCATCTTGGGTGCCACTCCACCTATGTATCCTCGGATACCTATCTAAACAGGGTGTTGCTACTGGAGATCTGTTGAGACAGCTCCTTCAGCAAGCTTGTGCGAAAGCAAGCAGTAGCCCCTGTGTGACAGGCAAGACTTAGTATAAAATGCTAGGTTCTTAGCCGTATCCCTTTAAAGGAATCTTTCCTGATTCCAAGCCTTCAGCTCTACCCCGGGCCGAGGCCCTAACAATCAAGTTGGGTATGTAGCTTAGGCCTTTGGCCGTAAGGGGTACTGTCACAGACAGCCGTCTAAACGTCGCAGGGGCAACTCCCATGGAAATGGTAGAGTTGGTACTTAGTGTTCGCCATGATTCTGGCCTGCACTCCCCTCAGCATGGCGGCGTGGGTATACTGTTCCCCATAGCGACCCCTAGAGGACGCAGTTTGAAGTTCCCTTGTAAGGGAATGTCTCAGGTTACGAATGTAACCATGGTTCCCTGAGTAGGGAACGAGACACTGCGTCCACTGCGTCCTAGGCTGTCACCGGCCAACTCGTTGGTGTCTTTTCAATGTATGCTTCAGACACGGGTCACGACGAGGTGTTCCCCATAGCGATCCTTAGAGGACGCAGTGTCTCATTTCCCTACTCAGGGAACCATGGTTACATTCGTAACCTGAGACATTTATCAGCAAAGTTCTGACCATGCTAATACTTTATAGGCCCTAGAAACTTCTGTATCAAATATGATACAGTAGGCTAATATACCCATGAATAGACATCATTGTTCCACACAATTTTACAACAAATGTTTTAAAAATGTAGCTAAAATGTTGTAACTAGTGGTGGGCATAGATTAATTTTTTTAATCTAGATTAATCTCACTGTAATCTTGGAATTAATCAAGATTAATCTAGATTAAAATGGCTCATTTGAATTCTGCCGAAGGCATTCAAATTATGTTCAATAAGATGTACTTGTTAGTACTGATAGAGCTGTGCTGCACTCAGACATAGTAGTTTGATGACGACTCTTCCACTGCGCTACATTGCTCGGCCCGGCATCTTCCGCATTAGCTAAGGGATGCTTTGCGTTTAGGTGCTACTTGAGACTGGAAGAACTCCTACAGTAAACTAATTGCGCATTGCACAAGTTGCAAACAACCTTACGCCTGTTTCACACATACTCCGTCTGCAGTGCATATGCATTGGAATTTTTAATTTATTTTTTTTTACGCACCCATGTTAACGGATTCCAGCGTTCACGCGGTTGTGGTCCATCAGTGCGTTCCAGGATACGTACGAATTCAACAGTTCAGAAATCTATTACTGCCCGAGTAAAGATTTAAATTAAATTAAATTAAATTTATGCATTTAGCAGATGCTTTTATCCAAAGCGACTTACAGTGCATTCGGGCTATCAATTTTTACCTATCATGTGTTCCCGGGGACTCAAACCCCCAACCTTGCACTTGGTAACGCAATGCTCTACCACTTGAGCTACAGGAGATTTAAATGCAAAAAGTACGAAAGTCGACTGTTTCTGTCAGTGGTGCTTTAATTTTAAATATTTGCTATATCCCAACAAAGAAAAGTGAGCTAATTGTTGTGTAATGTTTTGCCGCTTGTTTGAGCAGCTTATTATAAAAACCTAGAAGTCAAATCCATGAATAATATGTTGTTTATATTTATTAAGTTTAAACTAATGTCTATGATTATGAAAGATTGTTACTGTTCTGTGATAAGTCACAATTTTTTTATTTTTTTTTTAACATGGTTTGAAATATAGAATAATGAACAAATGTTGTGTTTGTGGACTAACCTGTGTGAAAGCACAATGAGTCCGTGCTGCTTCTGCACCACACACACACGGACTGCATACGCACTGCAGACAGAGTATGTGTGAAACAGGCGAGAGTCTTGTCGAGGTTTTTTTTGGGAAGCTTGGTAATTTCACAGTAGGCATACACACAGGTTCGAAGACTCGTTCTCGCCCCCTACAGTGCAATTCGTCTAGGTATACATCCGCGCTAAACTATCACGGGGAAAGTCATCATAGCTTGCGTAGTATAGACCTAGCTCCCAACCCAACTTTGAGAATAGATTAACGGCGATATTTATTTTATCGCCCGATAAGAGTCTCACGTTAATGCAGCACGTTAACGCCGATAACGGCCCACCACTAGTTGTAACACATTGCCAAACACGCTTTCTGTTTTCAACCTGTTTATACCCGCAAAGGAGCGACGTGGGTTACAAACATTTCACAAGTCATGTTTTTTTTTTGTTTTTTTTTACATAAATAAATACAAATCATGATTTTGTATTATTTGTGTTCTAATAAAATCGAAATAGCAATAAGTGAATTTTCTGATGTCTGTGTCTTTTAATAAATGATTTCTTTAAGGTCTTGCCGTTTTTATTGTTAATATGTCTTAAAAGTACCTGCATCCTGGAGAGAAATCCTCATCTCGGGGTGTTTGTGTGTGATTCATGATGAAGAGTGAGATCTTCAGCACTTACTCTGTCACTGTGTGGAAATGACAAACTAATCATTCAGCTTAACGGATCCTGAGAATCCAGAAACAGCGTTCACTCAAACACACAATCTTAGTCTTATGTGAACACAAATGTTAAAATCAACCACAGACAACACGAAACAGCAACGAAATCACTTCATTCGCTTAAAAATAAAGATATCAAACACATATCAGAGAACACAAGTCCTTCAGGAGAAAATGAAAACAGAAGTTACCTGCAGCGCTGACTCACCTGCGCGTCCTCGCCAGTGACGTCACACGCATTCTCCACTGCGCGCGACATACCCTGGATCCCAGTATTGTAATTTTCTGCACTGTTTTGCTGTACCCCATTACACTCTGCTTAGATAAAAGTTAGGGTTTTAGGCTGCTCTGCCTCTAACAACGCTCGTCAATGTCAAAATGATTGAGATGGAGATCAAATTAAAGTGGGCGGGGTTTGCTGTTCAATAGAGCGCAAATTTCCGCAAATATGGCAATTTTTGAATTTCAATTATGGCATCATTTACACTATTTATGTATTCGTAACTGAATGTGATGAGACAGGAAACCTGCATTTTCGATGTAGGCCTATTAGGAATAAAAGTGTGTGTGTGAATACTTTACAATATTATTTGCAAACAGTTCAGAATGATTAGCCTACTTTCCAACTAGAATATAGAATTATAGAGTTATATCACATCAGTTGGCAGCCTGTGTTTGATAGCAGTCTTTCCTCTGAAAGCATTTGTAAAAAGCGCATTTTTCCATCTTATAAATATATCTAAATTACAACCTATGCTCTCAATGTTAAATGCAGAAATGATAATTCATGCATTCATGACTTCAAGGTTAGATTATTGTAATGCTTTATTGGGTGGTTGCTCTGCATGCTTAATAAACAAATTACAGTTCAGGTTTCTGTGGAGGACTGGGCTTAAAAATGTCTTAAAAATGTATACACCTCTTCTGTTGACGTCACGCACCATCTTATTCAGTGTAAGGTGTTGCATAGATTGCCTTACTCAACTATTATTACTCAACTATTATTACTATTACTATTATTTCCTCTCTCTTAAATAAGTGTGAATCTGTAGAAGGTTCTCTTGGTCTTTTTCTGGGCATGCTCAAAACTTCTGAAATCTGGTCGGAAGGTTTTTTTGTTTTGTTTTTTTCTTTCAGAAGCTTATGCATGTGAGCATCCCTCAGATCCTGTAACTGCTGTTCTTGACTGGCCAGCTTCCTTGCATCACAAAAAAAAATATTGGAAGATAAGGCTGAGGTCACTATTCAGTATCTGATTGTCAGAACTTTCCTCCACCCTTCATGTAGAAAGGCTTAGATATAGTATGTCTGGAAATAAAGATCTATTTGATCTCTTTTTCAATCATGTTAAAATAGTTTACAATTTAAACATGACACAACGTGAAGCTTTAAATGCTACAGTATTTTGTTTAACTTCTGCCAATGTTGATGTGTGTGTGTGTGTGTGTGCGCGCGTGTGTGTGTTTTAAAACACCACATTTGAATATTTTAATATTTGCTACTTTAATATAATTTTACTCAATTATTTGTCAAAACTAGTGACAATGTTGACATTCGCAAACCCTATCTGCTCTCTATTTTTACTGTCTTTTTAAAGTATCACGCTTGCTCAGAGACACGTGGCCCCTTCAGATTTTTGAGCCAAGTGGATTTTGAATGCAGCTTCCAAAAGACAAAAAAGAAAAAAAGAAATTGCGGAATAATATTTTTAATATTTGATACTATCACACACCGGTGTAATTAGAACATGTATTAGAACATTAGAACACCATTGGCTGCTAAATTCACATCTGCTCGTGCTTTGGCTGGCGATTGAAACGAATAAATTCTGTTGAGCTTATGAATGCAAAGATGAGTCATCGCTGAATTCTGCTGTCTAACGATTCTCTCATCAGAAACAACAAAGTGCAGATGTGCATACGATGTAAGTAGGATATTCATTTTACAGTGTAAACTGCTTCAGTGATTATACAGTGCATCCGGAAAGTATTCACAGCGCTTCACTTTTTCTGATTTTTTTTTTTTTTTTATGTTACAGCCTTATTCCAAAATGGATTAAATTCATTATTTTCCTCAAAATTCTACAAACAAAACACTATAATGGCAACGTGAAAGAAGTTTGTTTGAAATCTTTGCACATTTATTCAAAATAAAAAATGAAGAAAAAAAATCACATGTACGTGTGTATTCACAGCCTTTGCTCAATACTTTGTTGAAGCACCTTTTGCACCGATTACAGCCTCAAGTCTTTTTGCGCATGATGCTACAAGCTCGGCACACCTATTTTTGGGCAGTTTGCTCTCCCATTCTTCTTTGCAGGACTTCTCAAACTCCATCAGGTTGGATGGGGAGCGTCGGTGCACAGCCATTTTCAGATCTCTCCAGAGATGTTCAATCGGGTTCTGGGCTCTCGCTGGGACACTCAAGGACATTCACAGAGTTGCCCTGTAGACACTCCTTTGTTATCTTATCTGTGTGCTTAGGGTTGTCATCCTGCTGGAAGATGAACCGTGACCCCAGTCTGAGGTCCTGAGTGCTCTGGAGCAGATTTTCATCAAGGGTGTCTCTGTACATTGCTGCATTCATCTTTCCCTCGATCCTGACTAATCTCCCAGCTCCTGCCGCTGAAAAACATCCAGCATGAAGCTGCCTCCACATGCTTCACTGTAGGGATGATGTTGGCCAGGTGATGAGCGGTGCCTGGTTTCCTCCAGACGTGACACTTGCCATTCAAGCCAAAGAGTTTGTTTCATCAGACCAGAGAATTTGGTCCAGAGTGCCTCTTGGCAAACACCAGATGGGCTGTCATGTGTCTTTTACTGAGGAGTGGCTTCCGTCTGGCCACTCTACCATACAGGCCTGATTGGTGGAGTGCTGCAGAGATGATTGTTCTTCTGGAAGGTTCTCCTCTCTCCACAGAGAAATGCTGGAGGTTTTTCAGAGTGATCATCGGGTGTTTGGTCACCTCCCTGACTAAGGCCCTTCTCCCCGAATTGCTCAGTTTGTCCGGGCGCACCGCTCTATAGAGTCCTGGTGGTTCCAAACTTCTTCCATTTACGGATGCTGGAGGCCACTGTGCTCATTGGGACCTTCAATGCTGCAGAAATTTTTCTGTACCTGTAAGGTGCATACACTTAGTCCAACGGAGGTATCCAGTGCTGGCAGAAGGTTTCTTGCATGTTCGGTCTTTTCAAGCACACAAAGTTATTACATTTAAATCCAATTATAATCTGACTCCATTTTAGTATGACCTCCAATTTAGATCGAAAGGCGAAATTGGTTTGATTGTCTGTCTGTAATTATTACTGTTATTATTCTGACATTTGATTATTCTAGCTGACTCTTTACTTTATATTACTCGTTCATTAGGAATCTGTGTCGCTCAGGGTGTATCATGCCGGCCGAAGTACATGTACCCCACGATCACAAACTCTCCAGTCTGATCATTAGTCAGAGGTTATGACTAACTATTTAATAGACCGCCTCATGCTTGTCATTCTTTAAATAGTGGTTCTGTTTAGCCCCCTACAGCCACCTATGTAACAATGAGGTTAAAGCTCAAACAATAACCAGAGTTTATGGCTAGTACTATGAAATATGCATAGAAAAATATTCCTAATGTTCCAAATAGATTGTTTCTAGCCCCCCACATGAATGCAGACAGCAGTGCAACTTAACTAAAATGTTTTTGCTTTGTTTGTAAGCCTAAAATAGTGATGAGGATGGTGCCCCATGTGTCCATCGAACCTGTGTGTTAGTGATGGGGGGGGGGGGGATGGTTCAAGGGCAGACCTAAGTAACCAGACAGCAATAGGGAAAACAGGATATCCAGTGTCTGCTGGTATTGTCCGGAATGTACAATGAATATACAGATGGAGGTTAAACAGTATTATGGACATAATTTACAGGATTCTTTAAAATGCTGTCAGCTCGACGTAGACAGCGTTTTCCTCTGGATGAACTCAATAGCAGATGGTGTCCCTGTAATGCATTGGGTACAGTTTTCAGACCCTCTGCAGTGCTGCAGAACATTATTTTGCTTACAGCAACTAACAATTGGAAAGTGCATTAAAAAATATCCCAGGCCCCCCGGTTTAAAAACTCTGTGGGAACAGACAGTAATTTACATGGAAGAAGTGAACTGAAAGAGGGCACTGTGAACTGTTACAGTAAGCAAAATATCTCTAAAATCTAAGGAGGAGTATTGTCTTTTTGGTCTGACTTTTGGTAAGATTGAGAAGCATTGTAAAACAGTATGGCACATTTCAAATGATACCAGACATGAATGCTGTTAGTTCGAGCTTGCATTGACATTTTCATGTAATCATTTTAAGCAGACTGCGTAGAAGGAAGGATGAGTGAAGGGATTTTAAAGGAAACAAATGGACAGAAGGGAAGGAGGTCTCCTGCACCTCCACTCTGTGGGGTGTCTCGAATTAACCGTCTATGTTTGGTATTGTTTGTTTCTCAGTGGGATCAAAGTATCTACAGGGAAGACTTTCAAAGATACATACCCTTTACACAAGATCTGTTCCTAGATACAATCCTGTCTCTGAAGTCTGCAGACAATTCCTTGGACTTCATGGCTTGATTTGTGCTCTGACATGCACTGTTAACTGTGGGACATTATGTAGACAGTTTCAACGGCAACAACATAAACAAACATTACTGTGCATGTGTGCATCACATGCAAGATGAAATTAAAATGACATTGAAAATTTTCTAAAGACAGTAGGTTTCCTTCAGAAATTTTGATTTTGAAACGTGCATTGCTCTTGTTTAACGAAGTCAAAGCTTTTTGGAAAATTATTTGTGGCGGTCAGTTCTGATATTGTGGGTCTACTCATCACCTTAACTTTAACTGTGTTTGAAGTCGGCGTCACTAGCCAAACCGATAAACAGGTGCGTGCGCCCGATGAAACCGTCTGTAGACAGGTGTGTGCCTTTCCAAATCATGTCCAATCAACCGAATTTAAACATGTTATTAATATTAATATTACCATTTTAAGGGATTATTTGAACTAAATATAATATATAGACAGATTAACTACAAATATAAAAAGGTGCAAATCATCATCTATGCTTATTCTTCATTTTGTTTCAAATGTTCAACATTTTAAAAATGTTTTTAAAAAAGAATATAAATTAAAATGCTACATATGTGCTTTTTTCTCAGTTCATCCTTCATCCTTCAGAAAAAATCTCAATCTCAAATTTTCCTTGATATCTATACTTATATAATTTAAATAACAAATGTGTGTGTGTATATATATATATATATTATATATATATATATATATATATATATGACACATACATACACACACACACACACACAGATTGAAACTAACTACAAATATAAAAAGTTGCAAATCAGCATCTATTTTTAATAATAATAATAATAATAATAATAATTTTTAATTAATAATAATAATAATAATAATAATAATAATAATAATAATAATAATAATAATAATAATAATAATTAAAAAACATACAGATACAATAGGGGCTACAGCCCTTCAGGCTTGGCCCCTAATTCTCAGTTCATCATCCATACCTAGAAAAAACATGTCTTAATCTCAAACTTCCCTTGATGTTTGGTATCTTATTAACCGAAGCCTAATGAGATGCAGATATTATAGACAGGGTTTGTCTCATTAAATGTGCTTCAAAGACTTCGATTAACTAAAATTAGCTCCGAACATCATTCTTGATTTATAAGTTTTTAAATTTGCCAATACATGTTCTAACAGCAATCTGAATTTAGTCAATTACAACAAGCTCTTTTGTTCCCAGCTGGTTGTACATTGGTTTGCAGTTGCACATCTAATGGCTCTTTGGGGATGAAGTCTCAGCGTGAAGCGTGTTTTGTTAATTCAGAAATTCAGTGTTTGACAGGCCTCTATTCAGCAGCTGAGAAATCAGCATCACTCCTGGAGAAGAGACTCAGAAACACTCTCTCATGACAAACACTGAGTGAACAGAGATACAAGCAGTCAGACCACTTCTGTTTGTTATTGCATCAGGTTTAGGGAATATTTCAGGGGTTCAGATATCAAGACAAAGAATAGAAGAGAAAAGAACAGTTGTGATGTAAATCAATGAGATCTTTATAACAGTTCAGAAGATGCTGTCATAAATGATCTAAATATCAGCGGTCGCTTTATATCTCCAATAATATTAGTAAGATGAGATGTAAATGATCCAAACATATAATGCAGTGATCAAATAAAGTATAAACAAAATATCCTAAAAATACTTGAGACTTTCTGGAGGCTTGTGAAGATCAATCAACAGCTAAAGAAAAGCTAAAGTAAACAAACTCTAAACAAAAGATCATAAACATAACAGATACTTAGAAAAAAAAGAGGAAAAAAAAAAATGCATCTGCATCAGTTCAGTGAGTGCTCATCTGGAAATGTTACTAACAACATTTTTTTTTTCTTTTTTTCTTATGTGGACAGAAAAAAGGCAATACAGGCAATTAATTGCATAAGGAGAAAATATGGGTTAAATGCATCTGGAATCAAGTCTGTTTCTGAAGTAGACAGTCACTGTTCAACAAATGAAATATTCTATAAAGTGTTTGTGTGAGTTTTGTGGATAATGACTCTTTAAACTCTCTATAATGTTTGGCAACCCTTTCGAATCAAGTTGGCGAACACAGATATTATATTATATCGCACATCTTCAGTCTGTCATCAATCAGAGGAGTCTTTCTGTCAACCTAAACCTATTTTCTGCTATCTGTATTAAACAATACATTTGTCTTTTATAAATAGGAGTACAGCAAATTCATGACAACGTTTTACATTAAGCTACCCATAAATGTTATAATGAAAAAGTTATTAAAAAGCATCTAGTGAAGAAATGTTATAAAGTAATTAATATAATGAAAAAGTTTTTCTTTTTCCCGCAAGCTATTTTTAAAACATCTGCTGCATGGATAAAAAAATAAATAAATGAAAAAAACATACATATCAGTCAAAATTGTGTTGCGAAAACAAAAATCATCAGCAAATCCTTTAAATTTTACGGTATTCAGAGCAGAGTAAAATACAAATCAGAAAATATAAGCAGCTATAAAATTATTAGTTATGAACAACATATAAACATCTAGAAGTATTTCTAAGTAAAAAAGTATTTAAAGAGAAATGTATCAACATCTCATTCTGCACGAATACAACTGTTTCCCACGAGAGGCTCCGGCGCAATCACTTGGATTTTTTTCCTTATTACAGTGGAAATGACTTAAAATACTCTGTCCTTTCTGGTCATACAGATAAGAATAAGACATTAATAGAAACTGTAAAGGGTTCACTTTCAGTGGGTCACATAAACATATTCATTCCAAATTAATTTAAATCTAATGTAACATTCTTATTTTGTCGGTTAACGGTCAATGATTGGTTAACGACTGTTAGGAGTCGTTCAGGAAAATGAACCAAAATGAACATCCCTAAATTGCTGTTGTCCCCTTCACACAGTCTGTGTTGATTGTGTGACTGTGACGTCTCTGTAGCGGCTCTTATTCACCATCAGCTGATCCTGAGGAAACTGAACTGACGTCTAAATACTGAGAGTCCTACAATAAAACACACAGACAGTCACATATGAGTCTGAGACATTACTGCTGTCACATCACATCAGCAGATCCAGCTCAGAAAACACACAGTATATTCATATTACAGCCAGAGATTAATAATAGTAAATGATTAACAACTACTATCACTTAGAGACACTGTAAGAGATAAAAATATTCATATATTTAAAATCAGTCACATCATAGAATTAAAAACAGTTTAAAGTACAGAGATTAAAGTGGAGCTGAATTGTTATCTTATATTCTCCAATCACACACACAGGAGGTCTGTTACTCAATTTAGAAACTTTAAATAAACAAACACTCACAATAGGATAATGTCTGCAGTTTATAATGTGGATCATCCTTCAGATCAGAGAGTAACTTCCTACTAGAATCTCTTAGTTTATTTCCAAACAGATTCAGTTCTCTCAGGTGTGAGGGGTTTGATCTCAGAGCTGAAGTCAGAGCAGCACAACCTTCATCTGTGACGCCACAACCACTCAACCTGTAGAGAACAATGACACAATGTGAATTGTAGTTGAAGTGTGTGTAGTTTGTTATTGACTCTGGTCTCAGAGCAGGAGAGGAGATATAATGACAAGCACTGCCACAAACTGCTGCTGACAGAATCAGATTTCTGCATGTTGATGCTCAATGCTGCTGTTTGAAACTGTCATGTGCTTCAGGAATGAACAGACACACAGAGCTGACTGTGAGATATTGTTTCATAGTGATATAAGGACAGATCTGTCTGGAGAAATAACTCTTGTGATCAAACATAAATGTATCATGTTTGGTCTCATCCGGGGGCTTATACTGTAAACCCAAAAAAAAACAAATTTATCAACTCTTGTGATCAAACACAGAATTGTATCATGTTTGGTCTCATGTGGCAGATTAAAACTAAATAGAAATGTGTTTAACTCAGAGATTCTCAAGGTTTTAATGTACAAAGTCGGAACTACACAAACACTGAGATCATGTTAATGAACTTTTCTTCTGGCTCATCACCTGTTTACCTCCAACTTTATTGTCTTTGGTGTTTATTTTCCACTTTGATTAACTTTCTTTTCTGAAATAATGCTTTTCTCAGGAAATAAGACAGAGATGGACAAGGGATGTGATCGGTCCTGGAGGATCACAGAGTTTAGCTTCAAACCTGATTTAACTCACCCGCTGTAACTTTCTAGTGATCCTGAAGACACTGATTACTGTGTTCAGAAAGACTGGATTAACACACAGGTGAACAGGACACTAGAGCAGAGGGAGACCCAAACGAAATACTGCTCTCCCCGGAACATGATTTCAACCGCAGAGGACTTTAAACCGGTCCGCGTCATGATCCAGCCCTGTGTTCAGCTGTGTTTAATTGGGGTCTGAGCTAAACTCTGTAGGACTGTGGCCCTCCAGGACCGAGTTTACCTCTCCCAGATATAAGAGGAACATGAACCTGCTGATAGAGCAGCAAATAAATATATAAAATCAAAAATACTGCTTGTGGTTTCACAGGTGTTGAGGGTCTTTCCTTTTATCAATGATAATGCTGAACGCTGAAGTGATTGTAACTTTCATTCACTCATTGATCACTATAATACTGAGTTAAAACTAAACACATTCAGACTCTTGTCTGTTCAACTCTAAACCTCTGAGATATTCATCCTGCAGTAAGTCACAGAGACTCTGGATTACTATTTTACATGTTATCCAGAAGTTCATTATTGATCAAACTATCATAAGCAAAGCATGTGATGTAATGGAAATTAATGAAATGAACTTAATCAGAGTCAATTCTGCTCAAATATAGTGTGTATACTGAAGACTGTGGAATTAATGCTTAGTAGTGACATTAAAGGATGTTTTACTGAGGACAAAGCCATGTGTGACTATCAGAGAGATCTTACCACAGTTTCTCCAGTTTACAGTGAGGATCCTGTAGTACATCAGAAAGCAGCTTCACTGAATCTCTTAGTTTATTCACAGACAGATTCAGTTCTCTCAGGTGTGAGGGGTTTGATCTCAGAGCTGAAGTCAGAGCAGCACAACCTTCATCTGTGATGCCACAATCATACAACCTGTAGAGAACAATGATACACTCTTCACTCTCTCAGATCAGATCAGTTTAGCTGTGAATCCATTATTAATTGACGTCAGACACAAAACATGATCATAAAAAATCTAAATTTAACATGCAGTATTTAAAGTCCCATGTGTTAAACATCTTTTAACATTATTAACATTGTTTACAGTAGGGAAGCACCAATTTTAATACTCATACTGCCTTTTTCTGCTGGATCAGGTATCGGTCAGACAGGGCCTGTCCAAATCTGATATTGTTCTTATACTATTCTGTGACACTGTTAAGCCGTACAAAACCCTTTTAAAGCACAATAAAGTTTTCGTGCACTACATTCCAAGTGTTCTGAAGCCATACGATAGCTTAATGTGAGGTACAGTTGAATATAAGTCCTTAAATTTCACATAAACTCTTCTTCGCTGTGGCTGTCAGTCATCATTCAGCATTCAAACCCTGGTCACATTCGGTTACTACAATCAGCTTGGTAAAACTCTCTCAGAGATCATTCAGTGAAAAAACTGCTGACTACTCTTGTCTAACTCAGGTTCGGATTCATTGAACGGCTACAGGGTGTCCGGTCAGAACATTAGGTCTCACACCAGGAATGTACTTCAGGGTGATTTATTGTGCAAAGATGTGTGTGGTTCTGTAAATATAAAACAGTATACAAATATGAATAAAGGAATAAATACACATTAACAGAGCTTTATAGCAGTACTTGAATACTCATAAGTAACAGCATTGTAAATTATCTAAATATAATATAGATACAAATACGACTCAAAGTTCTATTAAATGAACGCACTACTGCACTGTGCATCTAGCTCACGTGCCTAACTCGTTAGGAGAACAAGCCCGGACATGTTCCCCGAGATGCGTTTCAAGTCTACGCATTATCGCCAAATATGCAATATAACATTAAATATTCTATAAAACAAAAAACACAGGAGAATTATAACATTTTGTCTACAAGAAAATGTGCAAATATAATAAACAATGTAAACATTTAGGCGGAATGCCGCGGTAGCGGTCATTAATCTCTCTCGTGAACTTATCACACAATGAATTATGTAAATGTACTTACGATTAGTTGCCCGCACACATATATCCACACAATCCTTAAACTGGCCACTTCTAACTAATTTAACTATGAAATATTGACTATAAACACATCTACACATCCAGCCTCTATACTGTCTTGGTTCTCACTCCGCGGAAAGTTTTGGAACATTCCAAATCACGAACACAGGCAGGAGGGTTCGGAAGAGTTCACTTTCAAGGGGTGGCCTTTCTTACAGCCGCCCCCAAATTCACAAGGTGAATTTGAACAAGAAAGGCCTTACTAAGTACTGGAATGTCATTCAGTCAAAGGAGGTAGGCAGATGATCTTGGTCACTGGCCTTAGGTAAGTTCTGTCTTTCACTTTGATCTCAGCTGATCTGACTCTGTTATCCTTCCCAGGGAAAACTTGAACAATCCTTCCTACAGGCCAAAGTGCACGAGGTAGCTGTGGATCCACAATCATAACAGTTTCACCTATCCGTAGGTTGTCTGTTTCTGACATCCATTTCTGTCTGGTTTGAAGGCTGGGTAGGTAGTTACGGATGAATTGCCTCCAAAAGTGATCAGCTAGCAGCTGACTATGCCTCCATCTCCGTCGACTCAGAAGCTCAGAATCCTGGTATGTCACTTGGGGAAGTGAGGCGTCCCGCCGCCCCCATCAGCAGGATGTTGGGTGTAACTGGGTCAGGGTCAGCAATGTCTGAAGATGTGTAACCAAGAGGTTTGGCATTGAGGATCCCCTCAATTTCAATGAGAACAGTCCGCAATACTTCTTCAGTGACCGTTTGTGCTCTGAGTGTCACTTGCAGGGCTGTTTTCAAGGACCGAATTTCCCGCTCCCAGCATCCACCAAAATGTGGGGCATTAGGTGGATTGAATGTAAACTTAATTTGCTGGCTTGCCAGTTGAGCTTGGAGCTCAGGTTGAAGAGCAGTGTAGGCATCCCGAAGTTCCCTTTCACCACCTTTGAAATTTGTTCCCTGATCTGACAGGATTTCAAAGGGTTTCCCTCGTCGAGCAATGAAGCGACGAAGGGCCATTAGGAATGAGTCACTGTCCATACTTGTGAGGAGATCAATATGCACTGCACGGATGGTCATACACTTGAAGATGATCCCCCAACGCTTCTCATTTCGCCGTCCAAACTTTATGAGATAGGGACCAAAGCAATCTATACATGTTGAATAGAAAACTGGCTGGTGAATTCTTAACCTGGCAGGTGGGAGGTCTGCCATCCTGGGGAGATGCGGTTTAGCCCGCCATTTTTGGCATTCAGTGCATTGGCGTTGGTGATGTTTGACTGCTGCTCGTCCTCTTAATACCCAGTATTTCCTCCTGAGCTCCGCAAACACCCTCTCTGGTCCAGGGTGATGCAAACAGTCATCATAGTCTTTGACAATTAGTTTGGTGAGCGGGTGATGTGGGTCAAGGACAAAGGGATGTATGGTATCCTCATCTAGTTGACTGATTTGTCGGAGGCGACCGCCAACCCGAATGAGATTGGTTCTTATATCTAGTTCTGGGGCTAGGCAAAGCAGTCGACTATTGCTTGATAGAGGTTTACCAGATTTCAAGTGCAATATCTCGTCTGGGAATGATTCTGCCTGGATCTGTCGGAGGGCTGTGAGTTCAGCTTCTATATAGTCTTCTGCAGTTGCAATGGAGGGAGAGCTTTCTGCTGATGGTTTTATAAGAGCTTTTAAGTAGTCTGTGAATGTGCAATATTGATGGGGATCTGGCAGTGACAGAGCAGAAGTTAACAGTCCACAGAAAGTTGACCTTTTCAGCTCACCGTCTTGACTTATGTGAGCTAATGGAGGCATCTCTGGCCAGCTGTCTGGTCTTTGTCTGAGGAATGCTGGGCCTTGGTTCCATCTGCTGTCTTTGTTGAGATCAGAGGGAGACTTTCCTCTTGTAATTGCATCTGCTGGGTTGTCGGATGACTGTACGTAACGCCAGGTGTCAGATTCAGTCAAGTCCTGTACTTCTGCCACTCTGGTCCCCACAAACACCTTAAAGCGACAGGAATCTGATAAAAGCCAAATTAGCACTGTGGTAGAATCAGACCACAGTGTGACACTACTACTGAGTGGTAACGTTAGCTCTGCCTTCAGGACTTTAGCAAGCTGTGCACCTGTGAGTGCTGCACACAGCTCAAGACGAGGGATGCTCTGCTGTTTCTTGGGAGCAACACAAGACCTAGCTGTTACAAAGGCCACCTCCACTTTACCTTGAGGGTTCTCTGTTCTCAAGTAAGCCACAGATCCAAAATCCTTCTCTGAGGCATCACAAAAGATCTTAAAATTCACAATACCACTATATCAAACAAGTTCCTTGCTGCAGTAACATCTGGGCAAACTGATATTCTGCAGATCTTCCAATTGACTCTCCCAGTGTTTCCAAGAGTGTAGTAGGTCCTCTGGCAGCCTTGGGTCATCCCACTCCCTTTGTTTGTCCCACAACCTCTGCACTATCACCTTGGCTCGAGTGGTGAAGGGTACAATATAGCCAAGGGGATCATACTGGCTGGCAAGGATCTGGTAGATGCTTCGCATTGTGGGCACTTCACTGTCTGGTTTGCGTCGTTTGTAAGAGAGGGTATCTGATTGGCAATTCCAGTGCAGGCCAAGTGTTGATTCCTGAGCTTCTTGGTGGCCTTTGCTGAGCCAGAGGATGCTACTCTGAGACTGAATGTCAGCTGGCAGATGGCTGATAACTGATGGGTCATTGCTAGCCCACTGTCGTAACTCAAAGCCACCAGATGCTAGAAGGCTACAGAGTTTGTCTACAAGATTCTTGGCCATGTCACGGGAAGCGAAGCTCTGGAGGCAATTGTCCACATAGAATGACTTCTCCACTGAAACTTGTGTGTCCTCTCCAGGCTGGCTGTGATCAAGAACGTGCTTCTGTAAAGCAAACGAGGCACAACACGGACTGCAAGTGGTCCCGAAAGGCAGTACCTGCCATTCATAGACATCTGGGATTCTGTCTCTTTGCATGTCTATCCAGATGTGTCTCAGCAGAGGTTTATCTTGTGGCAAGAGGCGTACCTGATGGAACATGCCGCAGATGTCACTACTGATGGCAACAGAGTGCTCCCGGAAACGCAGAAGGACTGCCAGGAGAGATGGACCAAGTGTTGGACCAGGTAACAGTAGCTCGTTCAGGTTGTGCCCTTGATATGAGAATGAACAGTTAAAGACCACCCTGTTCTTCCCATTATGCTGCACCATGTGGTGCGGGATGTACCAGGCTTCCTTTGTTCTCTCCACTTGCTCCTGACTAAGTTTGACAACATACCCAGCTTGCACTAGCTTGGCCAGCTCCCCTTGGTATGCTGCAGCTAGAACAGGGTCCCTTTCCAGCCGTTTCTCGATTCCTCTCAACTGTGGCAGGACAGCTTCTTTTGGTGCACAGAGGCGAGGCATGTTCTTGACACGGAGCAGAGGAGTAGCGTATCGCTGGATACCATTAACATCCACTCTCACCGTGTTTTCTTGCAGAAGCTGAATGGACTCTTTGTCTTGGCGTGACCTGGTGATCACCTTTTCACTCTGGTAGGGTAGAACATCCATTTGCCATAGTCTCTCCACATTTGCATAAAGGTCACTGACAGGCCGCAGCGTGGTGAAGAAGCATTGATCAGGGGAAAGATGACTGCTCAATTCTTCAGTTGGACCCTGCAGTGTCCATCCCAGACGTGTTCTTACTGCTGCTGGCCCACCAGGGGGCCCCAGTCGGACTGGCTCTATGGGTGTGAGGAGGTGGGGGCAATCAGAGCCAATGAGAAGAACAGGATGTACCTTGTACAGCTGTTGTAGAGGTAACCCTGCAAGATGCTTAAATTTCTGTTGCAGGACATTAATTGGGTGTGTATGTTCTGCCAGACCGAGTGCTTTGGCTGTGAAGGCATTACGGATCTTGTAAGCTTTGCTGGGGTTAATAGTTTGGGACACAGTAAAAGTCACTGCCGCCCCGTGAATGACCTGGGTATCCTGTCTCACTGTACGAAGGTCCTCTGGCTCCCCCACAAGTCTTAATTTCTGCACTGCATCATGCAGAATGATGGTCCGCTCTGATCCATCATCTAATATGGCGTAAGCCTCCATTGCCACATTGCCATTCTTGATCAGAACCTTAGTCACTTTGAGCAGTACTTTACTTCCGGAGGTTGGTCGGTCAACATAAAAAACTGCACTGGAAGGAGCTGCACTTGGCTGAGATGGCTTGACCTGGTCATTGACATCATGTAGTACCATAAGGTGCTTCTTGTTGCAGGTTGGGCAGAAAGTCTTTAGTGTGCAGTTAGCTGCTTGATGTCCACGACCACAATGCCAGCATCGGTTCTTTGTCTTTATCCAGTCTATCTTCAGGTCTTTGCTAAGAAGCTTGAAGTTGTCACAGCCATTCAGATAGTGTTTATTATTGTCACAGTATGGACAATAAGCTCTCACCTTCTCTTCTCTGACTGAAGCTGGTTTAGACGTGGCTGACGACATTGATGTGGAATGTGACTTGTCGGTTCCAAGTAGAATGGTGGTTGGTCTGCGAAGCTGCTTAGACTCTCTTCTCACCTCTCTGCCACGCACTGAAGATTCCTGCCTTGTATAACAAGCGTACTGGCTATTGTCTTCCTGTACTTGAAGCTCATATTCCAACCAATCAGCAAAGTCCAGCAAAGTGGGAATAGAGACTTGCAAAGGGTGGGTGTACCGTTTGAAACTTGATCTGAGGTCATGTGGCAGTTTACTCAGGAATCGAGACACATGTGATCCACATTCCAGCTCTACAGTACCTTTGTGGCCAAGCTGCTGCAACATACTGACAAGCAAGCGCACCTGCAGTCCGAACATCCTGAAGGCCTTTACATCTCCACTGCGTATATTAGCTCCATCCATCAGCTCAGCGATTCGTTGCAGGGCTAATTGGTGGGGTTGACCATACATCTTATCCAGAGCTTTCATGGTGTTGGTGAAGGGAAATCTGGAATTGCTGTAAGAGTCTGCCACAAGGAGGGCCTCCTCCAGTTTCAGATGGTCTGTGAGGATTTGAAATTTTAAACGTTCTGTAGCATCTTCAGGCAGGATGTTCTCTAAAGCAATTCTCAGTCTTGAAAACTCCCTAGGGTCAGAAGACGTTAGGCAGGGGATGGTAGGGGCTGGACCTCTGTAGATTTTCTCTTGGGTAGATGAGGGTAAGAAATGATCTGAGCTGTATTCTGCATGGGCTGGCCTCCTCCAGTCCTGTGATGAGACCACGGACTCAGGCAGCTGAGGTGGCTGGGAATATGGGGAAGTGTTGGGATACCTGAACTGAGCTGAGTCACTATAATGTGCTGTAAAGGTGGGTCTCTCATGAGGGGAGGAAGAAATGTTCATGTTTATCAGATCTTCAGTCAGCTCTGAGCTTTCCTCTGGCACAGCTGGGTGTGTCAGTCTCTTAGTGGCAGATGGTGGCAACCTGGAGCGTGGAGCTGGGATTGGGCGGTATGGCTGTGGAGTCTTAAATTTAACTGCTGGAGAGTGAGAGTTTGGTGATGGCATTTGTGGAGTGACCGACTCGGGTGGAGATCTCTGCTTCAATTTCAAGCTTTGAAGCTCATGCCATAATGCAGCATTCTGTTGACGCATCTCTTGGAATGCTGAAATGATCTCAGGGAGCTGGCTGGATTGTCGTTGCAAGGCTGCGTTCTCCCTCTTCATCTCCTCTAACATGGCTGTAAGCTCTGGCAGCTGTTTCACTTGCCTTTGCAATGCTGCATTCTCCTCTCTCAGCTTTTCAGAAGTGCAGTCCCATTGGTCAGTCAGTATCCACTCGGAATATTCTGATGCTTGGCTCACTGGTGAAGTGGATCTGGAATGACCCATAGCACTTGCTGGTTCATTCTCCAGTACTCCCTGGCAGGTAAGCGACCGTGATTGCTGTTGATGAGAACCAGGTCCACTGAGCTCAAAGTCTTCTAAGTAGGCTGGAGGGTTAACTCGTCTCCTTGGCCGCACAGCAGGGGCTTCTCTTTCTGGTTGAGACATGTCTGTAGCAATCCACACATCCGGCTCGAAGGACCATGAAAAAACTGCTGACTACTCTTGTCTAACTCAGGTTCGGATTCATTGAACGGCTACAAGGTGTCCAGTCAGAACATTAGGTCTCACACCAGGAATGTACTTCAGGGTGATTTATTGTGCAAAGATGTGTGTGGTTCTGTAAATATAAAACAGTATACAAATATGAATAAATGAATAAATACACATTAACAGATCTTTATAGCAGTACTTGAATACTCATAAGTAACAGCATTGTAAATTATCTAAATATAATATAGATACAAATACGACTCAAAGTTCTATTAAATGAACGCACTACTGCACTGTGCATCTAGCTCACGTGCCTAACTCGTTAGGAGAACAAGCCCGGACATGTTCCCCGAGATGCGTTTCAAGTCTACGCATTATCGCCAAATATGCAGTATAACATTAAATATTCTATAAAACAAAAAACACAGGAGAATTATAACATTTTGTCTACAAGAAAATGTGCAAATACAAAAAACAATGTAAACATTTAGGCGGAATGCCGCGGTAGCGGTCATTAATCTCTCTCGTGAACTTATCACACAATGAATTATGTAAATGTACTTACGATTAGTTGCCCGCACACATATATCCACACAATCCTTAAACGGGCCACTTCTAACTAATTTAACTATGAAATATTGACTATAAACACATCCAGCCTCTATACTGTCTTGGTTCTCACTCCGCGGAAAGTTTTGGAACAGTCCAAATCACGAACACAGGCGGGAGGGTTCGGAAGAGTTCACTTTCAAGGGGTGGCCTTTCTTACATTCAGTGTTCCTATTATTATACTTGATTGTAGATAAATGTCTATGGTTTTGCATAAAATTGTCACGGTTTTGAATAGAGGACCCAAAAGCAGAGGTTATGCAGTACAGTTTATTGTTCGATAACTTTAAACAAGGAGACTGCCGTCAACAGACGCAGATCTGTGAAATAACAAAATGAAGATCCTTCACGGACAGATGATAGGGACCGGAATCCAGTGCCAGAAGATCAAAGAGCAACAATAGTTCTCCGTCCTCGTGTCCGGTGCAAACAACTCGCAGACGGCAGGTGAGTGATGGTCCACAGAACTGGGCAGAGAACAAAGGTGAATATCCAACTCTTACTCACGTAACAGGGTCACGATGGGATGGGATGGGATGGGATGGGATGGGACGGGACGGGACGGGACGGGACGAGACGAGACGAGTTTTGGAACAGTCCAAATCACGAACACAGGCGGGAGGGTTCGGAAGAGTTCACTTTCAAGGGGTGGCCTTTCTTACATTCAGTGTTCCTATTATTATACTTGATTGTAGATAAATGTCTATGGTTTTGCATAAAATTGTCACGGTTTTGAATAGAGGACCCAAAAGCAGAGGTTATGCAGTACAGTTTATTGTTCGATAACTTTAAACAAGGAGACTGCCGTCAACAGACGCAGATCTGTGAAATAACAAAATGAAGATCCTTCACGGACAGATGATAGGGACCGGAATCCAGTGCCAGAAGATCAAAGAGCAACAATAGTTCTCCGTTCTCGTGTCCGGTGCAAACAACTCGCAGACGGCAGGTGAGTGATGGTCCACAGAACTGGGCAGAGAACAAAGGTGAATATCCAACTCTTACTCACGTAACAGGGTCACGATGGGATGGGATGGGATGGGACGGGACGGGACGGGACGGGACGAAACGAGACGAGACAAGGGAATTCTTCTAGAGAATAAATGCTGAAGAGATCTTAACTAAGACACCGAGCGTAAGCTCAACGTTCAACAATAATCCGACAAAAGACAGAGCAAACAGTGACTAGAAGTAGCCGAGATAATTAGAGAGAAAAGGATCAGGTGAGAGGTAATCAGTGTAAGTGTTGATTCTAAAGGGAAACAGCTACGAGAGAGGTGAGGAGGAGAAACATGAATGGGAATGATTAGAGTGTGTGCGCAGCGCGAGCACTGAGATAATAGTAATCAGCTGTATGAGTGAGCGCGTGTGCGAATGAAGGTAAACAAACAGAAGGAAGAGACCGGTTTATGACAAAAATGACTTTATCTCGCTGGAGTTTTTTGTTGTTTCTAAATCATGTTACTTGATACCAGATGTCTGTTAGAACAAAACATGGCAGTAGAAAAGACTATAAATTGTTTTGAAGGTGCACTGTGACTAAAATTTAAATCTGTTCAAAGAAAATAAACTGTTGCACAGATATAATACACTACACATCAATATCTCTTATCTTTGTGCTTTGAACTTTTTAATGTGAAGTGCTGCGTGCATCGACTGCTTCAAGTGCATCATTCTGTGCACCGGATGCTCCTTCTGTAAGTGCTTTGTGCTGCAATGTATTTGTTTTGTTCTATCATCATATGTTGTTGTCTATACGTATAATGTGCTATACATTTAAAAGAAATGTCTTTTCATTTTATAGTATGTCTTTATATATAAATATATTGTTTTTCATGAATGGATTTTATAACAATACAAATAGCAACATGTAACATTTCACCAGATTTAGTGCTGTTATTTGTTTCCCACTAAATAATGTTTTTCACTCTATATTTAGATTTCTAAAATTATTGTGCACTGATTTTTTTGAATAACATTAGCTGCTGAAATATCCACTAACTTAGTTTATAATTTTCTTTTTTCATATTTATTTTCTTTTTTTTTTATTTATAATTAATTAGTCTGTATTTAGTTGATTGTGAAAGAGTGATTATCAGTTCCACACATAAATATACAAATTCTACATTGATTAAAAACTGCACTGGTATCAGATCAGGATCTGTATCAGATAATACTGAACCCCGGTGTCAGAATCAGTATTGGAGGCAAAAAAGACGGATTGGAGCATCTCTAGTTCATTGTGCAGTGAATGAAGTTGACAGAAATGCATACAGACAGTTTCTGTTTGTGAGAACTTGTAACCGTTCTGTGTTATTTTGTTTATCTTCAGTTGGATTTTTCACTTGATGGTATTAATGTAATTGCTTCTGTAACAAATGCAGATATCCTCTACTGTACATATAAACTAAAGTGAACATCAGAACCAATGACTTTTGCAATGCTGTTTATTTTAATACTAAAAAGATGAGGCTAAACATTTCATATTTACTTTAAATGTGCTTCATGTCAGAGTCATATATGATCTTACCACAGATTCTCCAGTTTACAGTGAGGATCCTGTAGTACATCAGAAAGCAGCTTCACTGAATCTCTTAGTTTATTCCACGACAGATCCAGTTCTCTCAGGTGTGAGGGGTTTGATCTCAGAGCTGAAGTCAGAGCAGCACAACCTTCATCTGTGACGCCGCAATCACTCAACCTGTAGAGAACAATGACACAATGTGAATTGTAGTTGAAGTGTGTGTAGTTTGTTATTGACTCTGGTCTCAGAGCAGGAGAGGAGATATAATGACAAGCATTGCCACAAACTGCTGCTGACAGAATCAGATTTCTGCATGTTGATGCTCAATGCTGCTGTTTGAAACTGTCATGTGCTTCAGGACTGAACAGACACACAGAGCTGAATGTGAGATATTGTTTCATAGTGATATAAGGACAGATCTGTCTGGAGAAACAGTCACTTGCTCCTCTAATAAACACCTACAGCAGGACATCTGCTTCACAGGAGCCACGTGTTCCCCATTACATCTCATTTATTAACTCTTGTGATCAAACACAGAATTGTATCATGTTTGGTCTCATGTGGCAGATTAAAACTGAATAGCAATGGGTTGAACTCAATAGAGATTCTCAAGGTCTTAATGTACAAAGTCAGAACTATTGCCTACACAAGCATTGAGATCATGTTAATGAACTTTTCTTCTGGCTCATCACCTGTTTACCTCCAGCTTTATTTTCTTTGGTGTTTATTTTCCACTTTGATGAACTTTCTTTTCTTAAATAAGGCTTTTCTCAGGAAATAAGACAGAGATGGACAAAGGATGTGATCGGTCCTGTAGGATCACAGAGTTTAGCTGAGTTTAGCTTCAACCCTGATTAAACACCTGTCTGTAAAGGCCCCAATATACTTCAAATGATATTGAAGAAGGAACTGATATTACATAATTTCGAACAAAATCAGGCTGAAACTAAGTTTGTTTTGAGTTCGTTACAGCAGTTCGAAACATCTCATCAAAGCAAACTTTCGGAGGGAGTTTGTTTTGTCTGTTGTTTTGACGTGCAATTTTTTTTCTTCCCTGGTTCATTTCTCATTCAGCGGATGTAAGACAGGAGAACAACATCTCCAAGTCACTAGCAACATAAATACACTGTGTCGAATAGCTGTGCTGCACAGATATATCTGCACCTGTAAGATCGCTCGCGGAGAGACTTTATAGATTCAGAGAAGGCATTTAATTCCTAGAAAGAAGCTGCAACAAAGCTTGGTGTCGACGACCCAGAGTTATGCAAAAAGTGACGTAGAGAAACATCTGAGACAAGTTTTCCAAAGCCATGAAAAGAACGAAAGGAAAGAGTAAAGATATAAGGTAGCAAGTACCAAATACATGTGTTTCTTTCAATAAACTAATTTAAAAGGTATAAAATAAATGAAATGCCATAAGAACATACAATAATAAACTTCTGTTTTTATCAAATCATGACACCACATAAAATATAAAGAGGTGTAATAATTTATCCAGTTTAATAAAACGAAGAAAGAAAACTAACTTCGTTTGAAGTATATCGGGGCCTTAACTTTCCAGTGATCCTGAAGACACTGATTACTGTGTTCAGAAAGACTGGATTAACAGACAGGTGAACAGGACACTAGAGCAGAGGGCGACCCAGACGAAATACTGCTCTCCCCGGAACACGATTTCAACCAAGGAGAGCCTGTAAACCGGTCCGCGTCATGATCCGGCCCTGTGTTCAGCTGAGTTTAATTGGGGTTGGAGCTAAACTCTGCAGGACTGTGGCCCTCCAGGACCGAGTTTACCTCTCCCTGATATAAGAGGAACATTAGCAGCAAATAAATATATAAAATAAAAAATACTGCTTGTGGTTTTACAGGTTGTAACCTAAGAAAAGAAATAAAAAAAAGAAAAAAAAAAAAAAAAAAAAAAAAAATAAAAAGAAAAAATATGATCATTAACAAGTAATTTGATCATTAACTGTGTCAGAGTGATGAGGTCTTTGTATGATGAGCTATTAATAGCAGTGAACTGAGTAAGCCCCGCCTACCTGCCGCTTTCTAAATGCGTGAGAGAAAGTCCTTGTTTTTCTGAGAGAGGAGAGCGAGAGAGTGAGACGAGGCAGCTGCAAGGAGTGATCAACTTAGAGATGAAAGTGTTCGGATGCAACATGAAACCAGAATTTCTTAGCTGATGCTATAACATGAAGAAGCTGTCGCCGGTTTAAGAAGCGGATGAGGCGGGGGCTTGTGAAATAGAGACAGATGCAGATGCACGTGTAACCGGTGTAGTCTGCGTTGTTTTCTTCATGAAATGACCAGACGGACATCAGATGACAGCTTGACTTTTCTTTTATTCTCTGATAGGGCTGATAAAGACACAATATTATTTTTAGACTGTGTGAATTCGCCCTCTTTCATTTCTCTCCCATGCAGAGACAGTGCAGAAAGGGCAGAGAGAAATAAAACATTCAAACAATGAAATGAAATGAAATGTATTTGACAACATTGGTAACAAAACAGCATACCTGATAAAGACACAATATTATTTTTAGACTGTGTGAATTCGCCCTCTTTCGTTTCTCTCCCATGCAGAGACAGTGAAGAAAGGGCAGAGAGAAATAAAACATTCAAACAATGAAATGAAATGAAATGTATTTGACAACATTGGTAACAAAACAGCATACCTGATAAAGACACAATATTATTTTTAGACTGTGTGAATTCGCCCTCTTTCGTTTCTGTAAGATGAATGTAGAGTGCAAATCAATTAACACGTGCTTAAAGTTCACATCGGACAGAAAAGTGATTAAACTTAATGAAAATACAAAAATAATCATATACATGAAAAATAATGCCCCATATATGATGTATATGACAGATTTAAATACAGAAGTACTTTAAAATAAAAAGATGTAATTGGATTAATAAGAGCTCATTAGAAACCCACCTCTCCCATGCAGAGACAGTGCAGAAAGGGAAGAGGAGGTGCAAAGACAGGAAATTAAGAACAACATTGCATTCAGAAATTTAAAGGGGAAGGTTCACACACAGGCATATCAGGTACACGTTTGAACATTTTGTGTAATTCTACATATGATGAAAATACTTTCTATACCCGTTACATTCACCCCCCTAGAATTACACAAAATAATGAGAACATGGGAAAACTCTGTACACAGGTCACAAGAATTACTTAGTCCACACACCAAACAATCAGTGAGGACAATCAGCATTGAAAGCTACCCAACCACAGGATACAAATATGAAAGAAGTTGGCCAAACCTCTACACATGTTGTAGACATACACAAAGTGCCCATTACACTTCGAATAACTCAGACCTTCCACAGAACATGACAAAATATAGGAAATGACACCTAGTGTCAAATACAGTGCAGTACAATACACTGACCTAAACATGAATAACACGAGATCCAGATTCCATACCTAGCAAAGTTTCAAGTTGAACCATTGACTCAATTAGTCTACGTACAGGTCTAATTACCCTACCAAACCTGGTAGTATAGTGATCTCTGGGATCAGTAGGTGAAGAGGCACTAGCTAAAGTGCCCAAGTCAACAACAGATAAATCATCACGTGCCTCAGAAAGGGTTCGAGAAGAATGCGATGAGACCCAAGCAGCAACAGGATCTTCATCACAAACAGCTACATGAGAAATTACAGACAGAGACTCCGCATGTGACAATTCATCAGTGACTGGCATTGTGGAATCAGCCAGATCACACACAGACCGAGAAGGTGTGGGAAGATGTACCATTACCCATATTTCCACTGACAGCAAAATCAAACTCAGTCGTGGGCAAAGGGAGAAAGTTAACTGGCAACAAGAGATTCCGATGCACTACTCTTTCTCGACCAGATGTGTCACAGATCTTATAAATGTGCAAAGACGGGTTGGACGAAACAACGGAATACATGTTGGGCTCCCATTTATCGGCAAGCTTCCGTTTACCTCTACAGCCTTTGTTTGCAATGAGAACTTGGTCACCAACCGACAAAGGTAAACCTCTGACTCTCTTATTGTACTGATCAGACTGATGTTTTTGTTCTGCGGCAGAGTTCTTTTGAGCCAGCAGCATAGCAGACTGCAAATCTTTGACAAGGGATTGAACGTAGTCGTTGTAATCACAGATGGACTCATCACGAAGGACACTTTGAAACATAAGGTCAACAGGTAATCTCGGCACCCTCCCGAACATCAGGTAAAAAGGGGCAAACCCAGTTGTTTCATGGGTAGTGCAGTTATACACAAATGTCATTGTTTGCACTAACTGTGGCCACTTTTGTTTGGATCTAGGAGGAAGGGATCGTAGCATGTTACCTAATGTTCTGTTGAACCTTTCTGTTCCTCCATTTCCCATTGGATGGTACGGAGAAGTTCGTGATTTGTCTACACCGACAAGATCGAGAAGTTCTGCTATCAGCTCACTCTCAAAACTGTCTCCCTGATCTGAATGGAGACGCTGAGGAAAGCCATAGATGCAGAAGAATCCATCCCATAGTTTCTTAGCAACACTCTTAGCGGATTGGTTATGACAAGGAAAAGCGTGTGCTAGCTTGGTGAAATGATCTGTTATTACCAAGACATCCACAGATTTATTGTTCCTATCCTCAGCAGCCCAGAAAATCAATACAAACAAGCTCCAAAGGGGCAGTGGTCTTGATGCTCTCCAAGGGTGCTCTTGCTGCTGGCTCTGCCGTTTTACTCAGGACACAACGAGTACAAGTCTTGACATAATCACGCACATCACGTTCCATCCCAGGCCAATAGAATCTCTGGCGAGCTAAGGACAGGGTACGTGGCTGACCTTGGTGACCAGCCAAATCATGAACACCGAAAAGAGCTTGCTGTTTCAGGGAATCAGGCAGCACAAACTGAACCCTCTTATGCCTTGTGAAAGGATCTTTAACAGCTCTGTAGAGAATGTCATTAAGCAAAAACAGTTTGTCCCACTGCTTCAACAACCTCAAAACATGCAAATCCTCATTCGTCCGCTCACGCCTGAAAGGTCTGCGCTTTCTGCCAACATAAAAGGCCACCCTCGAAATAACTGAATCATTGTGCTGATGTGTCTGCAATTCAGACAATAAGAAGGTATGGGTTACATCTGGACAGTCGGGAATCAATGAACTCAAGTGATCAGCCAGGGATGTTGCTCTGGATACAGCTCCTGAATCCCAATCACCACAAGAAGACAAGATAGACGACACATCCTCAGCAGTCATGGAAATATCCCTCTCAGAGCTTTGGTTGAGTTTAGGGTCAAGTGACTGAGGCTGGCATGTAAGACGGAAAGTTTTCTGCACAGAATCATCTTCCATACTGTGTACGTGCTTTAGCAGTTCAGAGTAAGGTTCAGACAGAAGACGTTGACTCACAGGCTTGACAAACGGGTCACGACTGAGCGCATCTGCCACCACATTCAACCTTCCAGGGACATACTTGATTTTAAAGTTGTACGGGGCAAGCTTAGAAACCCAGCGCTGCTCACACGCATCTAACTTAGGTTTGGTCATGATATACGTGAGCGGATTGTTGTCAGTCCATACAGTGAACTCATGGCCTTTAAGCCAGTGACTGAACTTGTCACAGATGGACCACTTGAGAGCCAGGAACTCCAGTCTGTGCGCAGGGTAATTAGCTTGGCTCCGACTCAAAGACTTGCTTGCGAAGGCTATAGGACATGCTTTATCCTCGCCAGTGGGAACTTGAGAAAGCACCGCACCTAGGCCATCCAACGATGCGTCAATGCAGAGAATAAAGGGGCGCTCAAAGTCAGGGTGAGCAAGCACGACACTCTGGACAAGGGCTCTTTTCAACTCCCCAAAGGCGACATCACAGGCAGGAGTCCAGTCTTGGGGAGACAACTCTCTGAAAGTGCCAGCTCTATTGCAACCGCTTCTGCCTCTTGCCAAACGTTTTTGTCCAGCCGTCAAACTGAACAGCGGCTTTGCGATTCGTGAACACCCAGGGATAAAGCTTTGGTAGTACAGAACCATGCCCAGAAACGATCTTAGTTTCTTCGGCGAAGGTGTGAAGCCATCCTCTTTCATTAGATCTTTTTTCTGAAAGGCAGAAATGACCGCTACCTTGTCTTCATCCACAGAAACTCCAGAACTGCTGATCACATGGCCCAGAAACTTGATGGAGCGCCTGAAACACAAAACAACACTTTTTTGAGCCAACTTCAGATTACTAGCTCTCAACCTAGTAAACACCACTTCCAAGCGTTTCAAGGCCTCCTGCTCAGAACGGGCAAAGACCAGCAAATCATCGAGATAACAAAGTAGGCTGGAAAAGTTGAGATCTCCAAAAATGCTGAGCATCATGCGCATAAAGGATGCCGGACTGTTACACAGGCCCTGGGGAAGGCGGTTATATTCATACAATCCCATGGGTGTTGTGAACGCTGTGTAATGCCGATCAGACACATGGAGTGGGATGTTGTAAAATCCCGATGTTAAGTCCATAGAGCTGAAAAGAAGATTCCCTCCAAGAGCAGCTAAGCAATCCGCTTGATGTGGCAAAGGATGAGCATCCTTGATAGTCTTCGCGTTAAGCCAGTGAAAATCAGTACAGACTCTCATAGATCCATCCTTCTTCCAAACCATTACCAAAGGAGATGCATATTCGCTGACAGATTTACTAATAATGCATTTCTCTTCCATTTCAGAAAGAACTTCTCTCAACTTCTGGTAGTGGGCCGGAGGGATTCGGCGATAAGGTAGGCGCAACGGGCGCTCATCACACAGATGAATTCGGTGTACAAAGTCTTTCACCTCCCCACAATCAAGTCGGTCTCTGGAGAAAACATCATGATAAGACACTATTAGAGTCGCCAACTCATCCTTCCATGACTCGGTGACTTCACACCCATCAATATCAATGTCCTCTAAACCATACTCGTGCAGCAGCTGCACAGGGTCAACTGATAGAACGGGCTTGGGGAGAGCAGAATCAGTGACATCATGAGGTTTGCACACGCCTTGCGTGAGAGAAACATCTTCCACTGCCAGACAAGGGGACACATCTGCCAGCTTGGTGTTACGTCGAAGAGTTATCAGAGACGGGGTAGGATTCAGAATCTTCATCGGTACCCATCGATCACCCCACATAGGAGACACAACACGTCCAACAAGAACATGACGGGGTGCTGAACGTGAACTAGTGGGTTCAACAATGACTGTGCTGCCTGGGGAAATAAGAGTGTTAGCAGGTAATTTTCCCCACACAAGGTGCTCACTTCTGGGGAGTAAAGTGACTGTCTGACGAAGCCTCACTGAGCCAAGTTTATCAGGTTGAGTGGAACCAGAACAACGGGAAACACAGCTCAAAAGCTCGAGAAACTCTTCACATTCTGGGTTGCTGTTTTGACAGGAAATTAGTTCCCAGTACTTCTTTTCGGCTTTCATCTTCTGAAGCACGAATTTGATGACGTTACTGCCAATAATGAACTCGTCCTTCTGTCCAGGAACTAATAAAGTAGGTACGATGAACTTAAATCCATAAACTTCTACTTCCAGGTCATATGTGCACTTAGGCTGAATAGTAAGACCACCACAGCCAACGAGGACCACGTTACCAGGAACAGCTGAAGGTTGTGGGAGAACTCCATCGGCACGCAACCTTGATTCCCCTTCCATACTCAGGGTGCAAGCCATACTACCTGAATCAAGCAAACCATTCAGTATAGACTGGCTGCCAATGGTCACTGGAACATAGAACAGATCACTAGCTCCATTAATTTTCTGAGATCCCACATATAGCACTGTTTTGTTGGGTGGCAATAACTTGCAAGTATTTACAAAAATTTCTTGTGGGTCTGACTCATCATTCAGGGGAAGTTCACCACTGCCCATGCTTACCCCCTCCACACATGGGCTAGTTAGTTTAACTGGGTGGTAGGAGAAAATGGTTCAAGGCCTGCTGCATCAGGGCAATTACTTTTAAAGTGTCCAGGTTTGAGGCAGTTACGACAAAGCCTATGGCGCATGCAGTGCGCATACGTGGTGTGCTCTGTAGACCGACACACTCTACACGTTGAATTCACACTGGACTTGGGGGTCTGAAGTTTTGATGGTTCTACCAGATGAGACGAGGAAAGTGAGGCACTGCATAGTGATAAAACTTTATCCATCATGCTAACCAACTGCTGCACACTGGCATCAGGCGTAAAAGGAGAGGCATTGGGGGTTTGAGCTGACTATTTGTGCATGGTAACTGACCTGATGAGAGTTCAGGCTGTTTGGGAGAACTGGGTATAAGATCACCACTGACAGTGACAGTGTTCTGATGGCAAGCGGACACAGGTAAGTAGCGTGTGGTTCTAACGGAAGCTCTTTTTTAGGTTCCTGCTGTGACAATCCAGTCGCTCTTGAACCTCAGCAGCAGTCCACTGTTCAGCAGGCTTGAACTGAAAAGACAAGCAAGGCCAGGATCTGGACAGTGAGAGACAAACATCATTACAGCTTCAGCTGCAGGGTCTTCACCGCACTTGTTTCGCCTACGTAAACACTCATCAGCCACATCAATTGCCTTATTCAATCGTATCCAATAGTCCATTGGGCTCTCAGACCGTCTTAGGGAGTGTGTTGTAAAAGTCAGCCATAGGCATGTTCGAATACGTCAACTCACTGAAATTTCGTTTCAGAATGTCAAACCACTGTGCTAGGGAGCACTGTAGCAGTCGGCTCTGGGAAACTGCGCAAGGACACTTTTGACTACATCCCTCGCTTTTCCTGCTAATCTGCTCAAAATGGCATCAGTGGCTTCAGTGTCATTGGTGTATTTCTTACTGTTCAAATAACAGCACATCATGTCTTCCCATTCATGCACAGTAAATGAATCACTTTTATCACCCCTAAAGAAATGTGGAGGTTTAACATCATGTTGGACAAAGGACATTAAAGTTAGAAGCCTCAACACATTCACTTGAATGTTGCACATCTGACTTTGACTGCATTTGGCTGGGCTGTTGTGCTAAATTGAGACTGGCTGAAATGCTCTGACCAATTTTCTGTGCTAAATCAGAAATAATTCCCCCTAAAGACTCAGCAGAAATTGCATGATCAGCATTTGTACGTGTAAAAGGGTTAGAGCAAGCAGCTGGCTCCCTGAAGCACCAATAACTGAATCAGACATGTATACATAGTCACTTTCCCTGGTTCAATAACTGCAAGTAAAAATTTCTTGTGGGTCTGACTCATCATTCAGGGGAAGTTCACCACTTTGCCCATGCTTCCACCCCCTCCACACATGGGCTAGTTAGTTTAACTGGGTGGTAGGAGAAAATGGTTCAAGGCCTGCTGCCATCAGGGCAATTACTTTAAAAGTGTCCAGGTTTGAGGCAGTTACGACAAAGCCTATGGCGCAATGGCAGTGCGCATACGTGGTGTGCTCTGTAGACCGACACACTCTACACGTTGAATTCACACTGGACTTGGGGTCTGAAGTTTTGATGGTTCTACCAGGATGAGACGAGGAAAGTGAGGCACTGCATAGTGATAAAACTTTATCCATCATGCTAACCAACTGCTGCACACTGGCATCAGGCGTAAAAGGAGAGGCATTGGGGTTGAGCTGACTATTTGTGCATGGTAACTGACCTGATGAGAGTTCAGGCTGTTTGGGAGAACTGGGTATAAGATCACCACTGACAGTGACAGTGTTCTGATGGCAAGCGGACACAGGTAAGAAGCGTGTGGTTCTAACGGAAGCTCTTTTTAGGTTCCTGCTGTGACAATCCAGTCGCTCTTGAACCTCAGCAGCAGTCCACTGTTCAGCAGGCTTGAACTGAAAAGACAAAGCAAGGCCAGGATCTGGACAGTGAGAGACAAACATCATTACAGCTTCAGCTGCAGGGTCTTCAACGCACTTGTTTCGCCTACGTAAACACTCATCAGCCACATCAATTGCCTTATTCAATCGTATCCAATAGTCCATTGGGCTCTCATCCGTCTTAGGGAGTGTGTTGTAAAAGTCAGCCATAGGCATGTTCGAATACGTCAACTCACTGAAATTTCGTTTCAGAATGTCAAACACTGTGCTAGGGAGCACTGTAGCAGTCGGCTCTGGGAAACTGCGCAAGGACACTTTGACTACATCCCTCGCTTTTCCTGCTAATCTGCTCAAAATGGCATCAGTGGCTTCAGTGTCATTGGTGTATTTCTTACTGTTCAAATAACAGCACATCATGTCTTCCCATTCATGCACAGTAAATGAATCACTTTTATCACCCCTAAAGAAAGGTGGAGGTTTTAACATCATGTTGGACAAAGACATTAAAGTTAGAAGCCTCAAACACATTCACTTGAATGTTGCACATCTGACTTTGACTGCATTTGGCTGGGCTGTTGTGCTAAATTGAGACTGGCTGAAATGCTCTGACCAATTTTCTGTGCTAAATCAGAAATAATTCCCCCTAAAGACTCAGCAGAAATTGCATGATCAGCATTCGTCTGTACAAAAGGGGTAGAGCAAGCAGCTGGGCTCCCTGAAGCACCAATAACTGAATCAGACATGTGTACATAGTCACTTTCTGGATTAAAGAATGTCCTCCCTCTTCCAAAACACTGATTTGAAACATCAGACCTTTTGTTCTGTACACTAGCCCCACTACCCCCTGCCTGCTGGGAACATAGCACTGGGCCGATGCACAGGACCAAGATTTTCCTGACTATCAGTGTCCTCAAACATGACTCAGAAATAATAAACAGAAAAATGCAATAACCGCCTCAGAAAATTCAAAATCGCAAACTGAAATGAAAATAAAATATATACTTAGAAGAAATACACTAATAAAGACTTTCAAAACAGTTCAGAATTCAATATGAAGGATACAATGCTTGATGGTCACTAAAGCTTTCCTTAACGCAAAGTCTCTCTTAATTAATGTGCTTTATAGCGATGAACCAAAGTCTTCTGGAGAAGAAATAAAAAAAAAATAAATAAAAAATGTTGATCAGAAAGTCAATGAAACTCTATACCGTCCCTTTAAAAAGCAACAGTTTGTCCCGCGATGTTGGTTACACACGTGCCCTCCTTATCTACGAGCAACGAGCTGCTGCGAGCGATGACGGTGAGGGAGATCGGGAGAGGCGATCGGCGAAGCAGGCGAGCCGTCACGCACCCACGGGGATCTGCGAAGAGCTGATCAGATGATCCGAAATGGACACGGCACCACGTGTAACCGGTGTAGTCTGCGTTGTTTTCTTCATGAAATGACCAGAAGGACATTAGATGACAGCTTGACTTTTCTTTTATTCTCTGATAGGGCTGATAAAGACACAATATTATTTTTAGACTGTGTGTGTTGCTTTAAGAGAAACGTGATTACGTTGTTGTTCCAAGAAGTAGTTCGGCACATGCTGAGTTCACGGCTGAAGACGAGAATAAAAGGATTCTGTTGTCCCGTTAAGATCAGTGTTTTCATTAAAAACCTTTACATGGTGTCAGAAGTGCTTGACGAGCACACGACCTAGGAAGAATGGCAAAATTCAACCCCCCGGAGTGTTTTCCATTTGATCGTCCGAATGACTGGGCTGACTGGAAACAACGTTTTCAGCGCTTTCGGAGTGCTACTAAATTGGATAAAGAAGATGGGGAAGTCCAGGTCAGTTCATTAATCTATGCCATGGGAAATGAAGCCGAACACATATTTAAATCATTTGCCTTTATTGAGGAGGATGACAAGAAGAAATTCGACATTGTGTTAAGAAAATACGACGAGTATTTCTTCCCTAAACGAAACGTGATCCATGAGCGAGCCTGCTTTTATCAAAGAGCGCAGCGTCCTGGTGAAAAGGCTGAAACCTTTATTAGAACTCTCTATGATTTATCGGAACACTGTGACTTTGGTGAACATAAAGATGAAAACATCCGGGATCGGATAGTCGTGGGCATACTTGATAAAGAACTGTCGCGCAGATTACAGTTAATGTCCGATCTGACGTTAGCTCAAACTATTCAAACTGTGCGCCAGTGTGAAGAAGTAGCGCTTCAAGTTCACCAGCAGGAGGAGGCGTGCGCTGCGATACAAGATATCGCAGAAGGAAGAGCAGCAGACAGAGGGAAACAGAAATGGAAACCTAAAAGGAAAAACCGACAAAGAGCAAGGAGAACCAAAATGTGGTAGATGTGGAAAAAATCAAACACAGACGACAAGAAAACTGCCCAGCAATAAAATCAACATGCAACAAATGTAAAAAAGTGGGACATTGGGAAAGAATGTGTCACAGCAGGCCTTAGTCACTTGATCGACAGATCAGGCGTGAGACCCGATCCTGAGAAAGTCAGAGCAATCCGTGAACTCTCACCGCCACACAATGTTCAGGAACTAAAACGTGTACTTGGAATGTTTAATTATCTGGGCAAGTACATTCCAAATCTGTCAACAGAAGGCAGACCACTATATGAACTTTTTTAGATCAACAGCGATATGGACTTGGGCCTATCCTCAGGAAGCAGCATTTCAGCGCATAAAAGACATCCTTTTCCACTTCTCCAGTTTTGTCATTCTACAGTGTGTCTCTACCCACTGCTGTTTCAGCTGACGCTAGCAGTTATGGCATAGGTGGTGTGTTACTGCAGCTGCACGATGGAAACTGGAAACCGGTGGCGTATTGCTCACGCAGTTTTGTCTGAGGCTGAGACCAGATACGCCCAGATTCAGAAAGAATGTCTCTGGCGGGCGTCTGGGCTTGTGAAAAATTCGAAAAGTACCTGATTGGCCTTGAAGACTTCAAATTAGTGACAGATCACAAACCATTAGTACCTCTTATGAATAAGAAGGACTTGGACAATGTTCCGCTGCGATGTCAGAGGCTACTTATGAGGCTGATGAGATTTAAACTGACTGCTGAATATGCTCCAGGGAAAACTTTGTTGGTGGCTGATGCACTATCACGGAGCCCGCTAGCATATAAGGAAAAGGACCTCAACACACACTCTGATGTGGGGTGTTACATTGCTGCTGTTGCTGAAGGCCTGCCCGCAAGCCCTCCAAAACTTGAAGCCATTCAGGCTGCTACAATGGCCGACAACAACTTGCAAATTGTTCGGAAGTATATCCAGTCAGGATGGCCAGATTATGTTGACAACATTCCAGTGGCAGTTCGACAGTTTTTCCCTTTTAAAGAATGAGCTGTCTGAGCACAACGGAATACTGACAAGAGGAAGCCGTATGTTAATTCCAGATGTCTTGAGAGCCGATATTCTAAACAGAATACATGATGGGCATCAAGGTCTGACGAAGTGTAGGGAGCGGGCCAGTACATCTGTGTGGTGGCCAGGCATTTCATCTGAAATCAAACAAAAGGTTCAGTCCTGTCAGATATGCCTAGAGATGAAACAGACACAGCAAAAGGAGCCCTCATCTCAACACACCCTTCCAGACAGGCCTTGGAAAAGGCTAGCTATTGATCTGTGTGAGCACAACAAGCACGCTTATCTGGTTGTGTCTGACTATTTCTCTCGATTTCTTGAGATTCTTCACATGCCAACAACTACCACCTCAGAAGTAGTGTTAAAAACTGAAAGCACTTTTTGCCAGGTTTGGCTGCCCTGACGAAATAGTTTCAGACAACGGTCGGCAGTTTGTGAGCAGTGAGTTCCAGGAATTTGCAAAAGAATTTGATTTTCTGCACATCACATCTAGTCCACACCACGCTCAAGGAAATGGACATGCAGAGAGGGCAGTGCAGATTGCAAAGAGAATTTTGCAACAGAAAGATCCTCTTCTGGCTCTGATGAGCTACAGGGCAACACCTTGCATCTCTACAGGTGTTAGCCCGGCTGAACTACTTATGGGCAGAAAGATTAAAACAACACTTCCAATGCTTGAGACAAATCTTCAGCCTCGGTGGCCAAATCTGAAAGATGTAAAGAGAAAAGACTCCATGGAAAAGCAAAAGCAAGCTTTCTACTTTAATCGTCACCATGGAGCTAAACCCTTACCATTGCTGAGGACTGGTGATGCCGTACTCACTAAGTTAGACCATCAAAAGTCCTGGGGAACAGCTGCTGTGGTCACAGGCATGAGTACAACTCCTCGATCTTTCACTATTGAGACACATCAAGGGACTACTCTGCGGCGTAACCGTCGTCACTTGCAGCTCATCCCTGATTCAGCTGGAGGAACTCAAACTCTGGTCCAAAAAAGAACAATCATATGAACAGCAGCCTGAGTCTACTTTGAACACTGGGGAAAACTTTGTCTCAGGCCCCAAACACAAAAACTGAACCGCTGATGACTAGATCTGGCAGAATAAGCAAACCAATGAATAGATTAGATTTGTGAAAAAGGGGAAGAAGAAAGAAGGAATATATGCTAGTCATATTTTGTTTAATAGAGATTAGAAACAATTTCATTCAATGTGGTTGGAATAAGCAAAATTAGAAAATAAGTTTTGTTTTGTTTAATGATGTTGAAAATTTCATAATACTAACGAGAAATATTTAAGGCTGTTCAGAAGAAAAAAAAAAAAACTGAAAAGGGGAGATGTAATGTGTGTGTTGCTTTAAGAGAAACGTGATTACGTTGTTGTTCCAAGAAGTAGTTCGGCACATGCTGAGTTCACGGCTGAAGACGAGAATAAAAGGATTCTGTTGTCCCGTTAAGATCAGTGTTTTCATTAAAAACCTTTACAGTGTGAATTCGCCCTCTTTCGTTTCTCTCCCATGCAGAGACAGTGCAGAAAGGGCAGAGAGAAATAAAACATTCAAACAATGAAATGAAATGAAATGTATTTGACAACATTGGTAACAAAACAGCATACCTGATAAAGACACAATATTATTTTTAGACTGTGTGAATTCGCCCTCTTTCGTTTCTGTAAGATGAATGTAGAGTGCAATGCAATTAACACGTGCTTAAAGTTCACATCGGACAGAAAAGTGATTAAACTTAATGAAAATACAAAAATAATCATATACATGAAAAATAATGCCCCATATATGATGTATATGACAGATTTTAAATACAGAAGTACTTTAAAATAAAAAAGATGTAATTGGATTAATTAGAGCTCATTAGAAACCCACCTCTCCCATGCAGAGACAGTGCAGAAAGGGAAGAGGAGGTGCAAAGACAGGAAATTAAGAACAACATTGCAGTCAGAAATTTAAAGGGGAAGGTTCACACACAGGCATATCAGGTACACGTTTGAACATTTTGTGTAATTCTACATATGATGAAAATACTTTCTATACCCGTTACACACGGAGCATCAAAGTGCCACAATTGAACTTCCTTATTTGAAAATATATTGTAAAAATGCTAATGAAGTATCATAATGAAACACTACCTTGATATTAATGCAGGGAACGTGCTGCGGATTTGATAGAGAATCGATATGAGGTGTGTTTATATAGGCGTGCGTGCCGAAGTTGATAGCATATGGGCTAAAGCTAACGCACGTGTAAAAATGCTAATGAGCTAATGAAGTATAATAAAGTATGGTATTTAAGTGTCAATGTGTTCAATAAGTGTTAAAGCGTTGAGTTAATGTATTATTAACTCAACACTTCCCCGGGCGCCACAGCATAAATGGCTGCCCACTGCTCCGGGTGTGTGTTCACGGTGTGTGTGTTATCACTGCTGTGTGTGTCCACTTTGGATGGGTTAAATGCAGAGCACGAATTCTGAGTATGGGTCACCATACTTGGCTGTATGTCACGTCACTTTTTTTATCTGAAGTGCACACGTGATTTGATGATGAAATTGTTTGAATTGAACATTGATTATTGTTCTGCCTTGTGTTTCTACAAGGCTGGTTTTTTTTGTGAGATTTGAGTTCTTCTGTGACGAGTTCCCTGAATTCATGCTGGATGCACAATGTGCAATTTGTATATGGCGAGCCACCCACGGAACAGTTTTCTCTGAGTTGAACTGTTCAACCAAATTTAGAAGCACGCTTCAGAATCCTGGTGAAAAGCCATCTCCACAGACTGCACGTCGTCCTAAGCACTACTATCAGATGGGGCGGAGTTGCAGAAAATGAACGAAACCGATGTCTGTTAAAACAGTTCTGTCATGGCCGCTGTGGAGATGACGGCTATCTAGCCATCAACTGTAAAAAAATCCCCAAAATCTCTCTAGAGTTGAATAAAAAAGAAGGAAGCTGAGGGAAAGGCAGGCTGAGTGGGATCTCCAACATGGATTTGCCACGGAGTCTTTAAATTAAGGGCAGTTTCTGTCGCAGGGCTGACGGGGACTGAGAAAAACAGACAATGCACTAAGCATCAACGAGTGTTTCACAAGCAAGCTGACATCAGAAACTCATTGAAGTGACCAGCTGGACTGGTAGGAATGAAATGCACTGTACAAATCAAAGTCGAAGAGAAGGAAGTGAACTGCTTGTTGGACACAGGATCTCAGGTAACAACAATTGAAGGGAAGTGTGCCTGAAGTAGTAACAGTTGGAAGCACAGTGGTTCTAAATGGATGTGTCAACATCACTGGGCCACTGTCAGAGACTTTGGTGACAGTGGAGCCATCAGCATCATCATCTTTGCCTGGTGGACTGCTAGTTAGGGATGCACCGAAATGAAATTCTTGGCCGAAGCCGAAGCCGAATAATAATGAAATGCTTGGCCGAAGGCCGAATACCGAACGCGGCATTTTTTCTGCCAATTTTTTCACCATTACAATAATTAAATAGTAAAAATTTGCTTTTTACTATTTTGTGTTGCTTTTCAGATAAATAAATCAAATAACAAAAATACAATTTCAAAATATTTATTTAACACTGAACATTTTTGAACATTCCAGCAAATATCATACAAACAAAGCACAATATAACTTAAAAAAAAAAAAAAAAAAAAAAAAAAAAAAAAATTCGGCCATCTTTGAAGCCCCCCTTCTTGAATAGCCTATGTTAGGCCTATAACTGACTGCTGAAAGAATGTAACTCTGTATGTCTACAACAACAAATGTGCATTGACTAGTGCAAAAAATGTGGATGAACCCACAACAAATGAATAACTGTCCTAGACATAAGCCTACTTAGCCTACTTCTTCAGGAAAAGTGGCAGGTTCTTCTTTATGAAAAGTAGCTTCTCTGCTTTCTCACATGAAAGTCGGTTCCTCTTCTCATCGATGACATGAGATGCAGCACTAAACAGTCTCTCACTGTCGGTGCTTGTGCATGGAGCAGACAAGTACCTGCAGAATAGTTGAACATTTTATTGCAGTTTTCTGACAGTTGCTCATTTCAAAACGAACAATGTCTTCAAGATAATGAAATGGTTGAAACCCAGTGTAGGCCTACTATTTTACCACACTGAAAATAGTTAAATTTTCACAAAATACATAATATAAAATATAGGTAGTAACACTTTACAATGTTTGTTAACATTATTGCATGAACTAACAATGAGCAATACATTTGTTATGGTATTTATTAATCTTCGTTAATGTAAGATAATAAAAAATATTTAGTTCATGTTAGTATAAGTGCATTAACAATTTTAACAAATAGGCCTACCACTTTTGATACTTTTTAATTAAAAAATTACAAATGTGATACTTAATTTTAATACTGTATTAGTAAATGTTAACATTAAGATTAATAAATGCTTTTAATAAGGGTTTTTCATTGTTAGTTAATGTTAAAAATAGAAACTACTTATAAAGTGTTACCATAATCCAAAAATATAAATAAAATCTTAAATTAATTTCCCATACAAGTAGCCTACCTGCGTGCCATCTGCGCCAGGTCGGGAAAGCGGCCTTGATTGGTCCTCCAAAATTCGAGAGGGTTATTGCTCCTGGGGATGTGGACTTCTGAGAGATACCCATCTAACTGTTGAGCGGTCGAGCTTGTCCTCTGTCTTGCAAATGGGTTATTCTCTTGGAGGATCTCATCGAACATGTCAGACAGCGAGACTGTTAGATGAGTAGATCTCATCGAACATGTGCGCGGCTCATCTGTAGTACGAGCCCGTTTACTCTCTGCGCTGTTTTCATCTCCTGCGCTGTGCATCACCTGACCGTCTCCATCACCTAGCGGCTTTCCCAAATCCAACTCGGCCTGGATCATTTCTCGTGTGCGCATCTTTTTCCCCACATCCAAGTAATGATCTTTATATCGTGGATCAAGCACAGTCGCGATGCAGTACAGGGGTTCTGAGTCCGCCTGACTAAATCGTGTGCTGACAGCTTCTAAGAGGGCACTTTTAGTTGTTTTCACTCCGTGGTCTGTTTCAGCCTCTTTGTTTAAAAGACGCTTTAGTGCTGCAAGTAAGGGTATGACGTCTGCCACAGATGCATCAGATGAGCTTATCTCTTTTGTTATCTGCTCAAAGGGGGCGAGAAGAGAGAGAACGTTCTCGATTAACACCCACTGGTATGCGGTGAATGTCGCGGGCAGGTCATGATCTGCTATGTATGTAGCCAAGACTCGCTTTTGCACAAAAAGGCTTTCCAGCATATAATATGTACTGTTCCACCTTGTGCTCACATCTTGTTGGAAACGTTTTTGTGGCATTCCGAACTGTTCTTGGATAGATTGTAGGCGCGCATAGGCAAGCGGTGAATGTTTAAAATGGCCAACAATTTTCCTGCCTATCACTATCACATCTGCTATACTGCGCTGACTCAACAATCCCTCGTTGACCGCCAGTTGAATTGTGTGTGCCATACACCGTATGCCTTTCAGATTGCTATCTTCCATGGCTTTAGCCATATTTCTTGCGTTGTCACTGACTACCGCATGCACTTTAGATCGGTCGATACGCCAAGTGTCAAACATGTTGGCGAACGCCTCAGATATGGCTACAGCTGTATGGGACCCTCTAAACTCTTGTGAGTGAAGCACAATCTTTTGTAGCTTGAAATCTGTGTCGATCCACTGCAGCATACTAGTGGGGCTCACATCCGAGCTCCAAATATCAGTCGTGAAGCTGAGGGCTGCAATATCTGTAGCCAAAAGCTCATGGACGTTAGTTGAAACGACGTTATACATCTCAGGTAAGCACACGTCTGAGAAATGTCGTCTACTAGGGATGGTGTAACGGGGCTCAATATGGTCTATAAGCCTGCGAAATCCAACATCCTCTACAACAGAGAATGGTTGATCATCCAATGCGATGAATTCCATTATCCTTTTAGTAATACCTTTAGCTCTGGCACTGTCATTGGCAAACTTTTTTGCCTTTTCTAAGAAGTCAGCCACAGATGGAGTGGGTGTCCTAGGACTGGGAGCTACTTTTCTTTTCGCTGCTGATGTTGCCGTTGTCCCCTTCGCCGTGTCTTTCTTGTACTCTGCATGATGTTCGGGGTGTCTTGATTTTAAGTGATAAATTAAACTTGAAGTGCTGTACGTTTTTGCAGATGCACCCCCTCTGGACAATTCAGCAGAACAATGTCTGCAAACGGCCGTTTTTGCCTCTTTCTCTGACACTTTAAAGTGCTTCCACACTGCTGACATGTTTGCTGCATAAAGCGCACGCCTCTCACTCTACGCGGGTTATTTGATTGCGTCATTAAAAACGTCATTGTCCGGCAAAATTTATTCGGCCTTTTTACTTATTACTTATTTCGGTTGCCGAACATTCGGTGCATCCCTACTGCTAGTACAGATGGTAGACAACCAAAATGGTTAATGCCGCCGCGCGTACCGCCGCCGCAGGGCCGCGGCGTTAACTGCAAATCAGACGCGTGTTAAAATCATTCGCGAAACTACCGCCAGGTGGCGCAAAGGGACGGGTTGCGAACTGAATGTAATTGTAAAATGAAAGGAAGACGTAAAACAACAATAACATTATAATATACATTATAACATCCTTAAAAGCCATTAAAGATAGGATAGTCTTAGGCTACAGTCTACTCATCAAAAAAATAAAAAAAACCTTTACACAAAGGCTCTTATGCTATTGTTTTTAAACAGTCATTATATATATATATATATATATATATATATATATATACGGATTAAAATGTTTTCATTTCGGTTCATTCTTCGTTTAATAATAATAATAATAATAATAATAATAATAATATAATAATAATCTTCAGGTTCCATTTGCAGAGCGAAATGAGAACGGTCCAGCATTTACAAATAATTCTTATTAACTCTGTTATTATTCTTGATTTTTTAAACTGCTAACACTTTGCATTTTTGAATTATGCCTTTACTATGTGACCAATAATTGTGAATTGTGACTTTGATCTCGCTGGTGCCTCACGCGCACATATTCATTGGAAACAGCAGTCGTTCACCGAGCCATGCGGCGCGAGCAGCGGGCCAATTTGGCATAATTTTGCTAATTTTTTTTTCGTCGATACTGAAACACGTGTGAAATCCAAAGCCTATTTGACCTAATGAATAAGAGTTTAGCTTCAAATGGGCAACATGTTTGGATTTGTCCCGAATGAGAGAGATAAGCCCAACATAATGTATCGCTTTATATTATTTTAAATTATTATTATTTTTGTTGTTGTTTATAAGCCTATATTATTATATAGCCTGCTGCAATTATATTTATCCATTAGAATTATATATCTGTAATTCTTGTTCTGTTCTGATAATTTTTTTAAATTTAAAGGATTTGTTGTAAAGTGAAGGGAACTAAAAATGTCCTGTTGGTACATTAGCCTATAGCATTATTAGGCCTGCCGTTATTATTTCTGAATGTAATAAAATGCAACTCTCACAAATGTAATTTATTTTTTTGTATGTTTTTATCCAGCTTTATTTTTCCATTGCATCTAAAAATGACTTTGTGCATCACATTCACTTCGTGAAAAAAAAAATATAACTTCAGATCTGCCTCCTGCGTTGCTCAGCTGTGGACGATTTCAAAATGTTTGATATAAAGGTTGCTGTCACATTTTATACAGGAATTGTTCATTTAAAAAAAAAAAAAAAAATCTAAATATATTGTTAGTTTTATGCTAACATGCACTCAAGTCTTCGGATACTATACAAGATGCAAGTTCATTTAGGCTAGCATGCACTGTGACATTTTACCGTTTCAATTTATAAACTCCTTGAGATTTTAAAGTCAGTTTAATAGTATTGAAATTCAAGTTGAATCTCGAATTTTTTTTTTTGACTTTTTCATCATAGCATTTTTTTACAAGCTGTATTCGTTTTTCTTAAGCCAAGCACCCACTTTTTTCTTTTTTTAAATCTATGAATCGCTCGCATATCTCCTACAACCTACAAATAAGGGCTAATAGAGGTTCTTTCTTTTATTATTTATTTAATAATGTTTATTCTTGAAGAAAATAAGCATTTATTCTTTAATAAAATAAGGGATCCAAATATTTGTAATGTACAATAATATAGGCCTATATCTGCCTGCAGTTAAAACGTTATATTTGTTTTGATTCATCCATTTATGTTACAATTAGCCTATTCTAAAAATAAAAATAAATAATGTCATAAAAAATGCCATCGGTCTGAATAAATTTTACCATTATAGAGTTGGGGTAGTAATTTAGGAGGTTAAAATACAGTGAAATTACATATGGCATGGGATTTTAAAGCATGACAACTGAAGGTCTATGAAACATTTGATGCATTTTTTTAAACAATGGCACTTAAAGTTTTCAACTAAAATATTACTATTTCAACCATATAGCCTGTGAATAAATAAATAAAATGCATACTTTTCAGTGAAAGAACACTGAGAGTGTAGGTTGCTTCTGGTGTTTGGATTTGTACTTCAATATAATGAGCTCCAAGTTTAAGGATAGCCTACACTAGTTGTATATATATATATATATTTTTTTTACTCTCTATTTAACAGCATTAACTTACAATGAAATACGTCTTCCTTCAGGCAGACTTAATGTTTTCCTGCCTTGCTAAATGTTGGGTCAGTGAGCGCGAGTCCCACGCGCTGTGAAGCGGGAGCAGCTTACGGAGGATTCCGCTCGGTCTTAAAGCCTTCCGCAAACGCCTACGTTCACAAATAACAATGATTTTGGCAAAAAAAATGATTAATTATCAATTGATAATTTGTTATTATTTTGGTCTAGTGAAAATAATAATATGGGCTGCGAGAAAATAATGAATAAAAAGAGAAGGGCTGCTGTGAGTGCAGGCATGTTTCAACCCAGTAACATGACAACACACCGTTCCTCACAGCTAAAAAACAGACCGAGTTCAGTTCAGATGGAGGGGGCTGGGGTGTAGTTCTGTATAGCGTGTGGGGGTCGAGATAAAGGTGTGAATTTCTTGCTCTTTCATATGGACAGTGCCTTATGAGGGTTTCAAACTTGCAGAACAGGTTTTAGGACAACTTTAAAGAAAGGTTTGATCAATTCAAATGTTGACTACTGTATAGCGCAATAAAGTTTATTAGTTATTATAACTTAATTTCAGAGGACGTTGCCTTAACTTAAAAAAAAAAAAAAAAAACTGTTGCATTAGGGCTGGGTGATAGGCCTATGGCCTAAAAAAAATCTCCGATCTCCGATTTCACAAAAAAATCCGATTTACAATTTAAATCGATTTTTTTGCCTCCCTACTTAAAATCAATATTCAAATGACAAAGAAATTGTTCAAAACAAGTTTTAATATAAAAATATATTATTTTTTAATACTAGCCCATCATGCCATCCACTCGGCGTTAATAGCTGTTCAGATTAAAACTGGCAGCTCCGCAGTGAGTCAGTGTCATGGACGGAGGACAGACCAAGTGTAGACCTAAATCAGTTTTCTAGTCTATATTTTCATCTCGTTATGCCGCTGGTTTAGGTTATGTATTTATTTTTTTTTCTTATATCAATTATTTGTAAATATAGCAGACACTGTCTAACCGTGTCTACACCGGACGGCCTTGTTCATATAGGGCGAAACATCTCTCTCACTCGGCAGTACAGTAGGCCTATGTGAGCGGAGTGGAGCAGCAGCAATTTCCCTCTAATCACTAAGCTCCTGCGTTCATTGATACCAGAAACACTGCTCCGCCTTCACTCCGTGGCTAAAGTTGAAATGTTATGTTCATAATAGCTTATAAAAATAAAATAAAAATAAATAAATAAATAAAATTACAGGAGAGTTTCAAAGGGGATTAGGCTATTGTGTGCAAACTTTTTGTCCTACCAAACGCCAAACTAATAAAATTGTCAGCATTAAAAAGGTATAATTGCTGCTTTCTGCTGTGCAAATTTTCTTTGTGATGAAAATAACAGTTTACATTTTCGTCAGTTATTTTATCTACAGATCGATGCATTTGTTACAGATTTCTGCTCATTCAAAATCAGATACAGATGAAGTAGCACTGTAAGTTTACATTTGTTTGAATGCATTATTGCGTGAATGTGCTGTATCTGTTTAAATCATGCTTTAACCCGAAAATAATCAGTAAAATAAAGACAAACTCCTTGAGAACTAGCCTGTAACATCCCGCTCGACTATTGCCGTCATTATAGTCTTCTGATCGGAGAGATTATGTGTATCAAGATATAGCTAAATATGTTTATCATGTGAATTCTTGCTAAATATGCAGTTATATTACGGGCTGTTGGCATGAATTGTATTCGTGATGGAGCGGTGCTGGAGCGAGTGAAAACCACGACGCTCCGACTTTTAAAAAATCCGCTCCTCTTTAGTCAGAATCACTCCGCTCCACTCATACTCTGCTCGGCAGCGTGTCTCAAACGCGCGGGGGAGGGCTGAGCACAATCATTCTCAAAACATAAAATATTTATTTTATTTCAATTTTCGTTTTTGTGTTTCAGAGGAAAAATCAGTGTTAGGGCATCTCTCCATTACAGACCATTCTGAAGGAAGAATTTATGCAAACGCGTATAAAATTCTTTAAAAACTTTAACAGAGATGTCTAGATGGTATTTAATAGGTCTGCTTCCCACGTAAGATTTTTCTAGTTACTAGTCGTTCATTTGTCATTATTTCAACTAATCGCAAGTTTATATTAAATTTACAACTATAATCCAGCCTTAATATATTCCACGCTCAAGAACATGCATTAAGTTCGTCACAAAGCACATGCAGAAGTAGCCTAATAATTATGAAAAAGTAGACATTTTAATTATTTATTAATAAACAAATGTTTTCTTGTCGGCTGCAAGATGAAATTCACAGTGCTGGCTCTCTCCACATGGACGCGCCTTTAAACAGAAATACAACCTTCACAGATTACATAATGCTTTCTTTTTGAATTGATTCGTTTAAAAGACATTTCAAGCTTTCTGTAGATATATTTCTCATGTATGTGAGACGCCACATTTTTCAGTTATTTCATTATTAGGAAAAAAATTACGTGATCGAGAGGGCGCCTCCCTGTCATGCATTAATAATTTTTGCACAAACACTTGAATATAAATAATAATTCACATTTTGCATATGCATTACAAAGTAAATAATTTTTTACATGCAATTATCCAAAATAAAACCAAACAAGATTTGTAATGAAGATAAAATATGTAGACAAATAAGAATAAATGCTGCGTGCACTCAGCATCATGCAGACCAAATCTTGCACTGATATTTTACGGAATATTAGCCTATACAAACCTGCATTTAAATGCGGCTGCAATCTATTTATTTATTTTATTTATTTGTTTTTACTTTACTTAAATTATATGAAAGCAAGCAAAGAAGACTCCATTTAAAATCACTGAAGTTGTCAATTAATGAAGCTCTTTTTTTTTTTTTTTTTTTTACATCGTGTGCACTTTGTTGATAAGAGGACGTTTTATTAAAACATCAATTCTTTAGAGTTGCAATGATTTAGTTAAATCGTGCATGTTTAATTTACTCGTTTCTTGTTTTAATTAGGCCTAAATAATGGGAGCGAAATTATACAGTGCCTTACGTTTTACTAAAATAAAGAAAATAATTTATAAAACACGCAAGCCTAGCTCACAATAGGCTATCACTTTTAATGATCAGATGCAAAGTAAAACACATTTTCTTTTTAATAATATAACACATAATTCATATTATATAAATAATACTGCACACTATTTAAATGTGTCTAATCTAAAATATGGTGTAGAGAAAATATAAGCACAGGCTCATAGGCTTGACATTTATCCTGCTTGAATTCGTTCTAAGAACCGCACATATCTTCATAAAGACTAAACTTTCATCTGTGAATATTAAATATTTTTTCTTTCATTTTCCCCGACTGCAATCAAATATAACACTTCGGTGAGGCAAAGCTGACGTCTATTTGCGAAAATGTGCTTTGATGCGCTTGTTTGAAAACCTGTGATTAAAGCGCCACTCAGCGGTCAAAAGCTGCAAATGCACTTTGCAGACGCCGCGGCGGCGGTACGAGCGGCGGTAGAAACGACGTTTTGGATGTCTACCTACTGTAGCTAGTTGTTTGCATTCCCTACCTCCGAAACGCAAGGTACAGATAACAGTAGTCCTTAAGAATGAGACCCAAGTAAATTTAACAATACCTCCTAGGGCTGTGTTGGCTGAAGTGCACACTGTCCAAAGTGTGTTTGAGGGAAGAAACCCTGTGAGTACTTCTGTGTGCAAAGATTCAAGTCCTGCACAAGCTAAGATTGTCCCTGACTTCGGTGATTCTCTCTTATCAAGTGAATGGAAGGAAAGAATAACCGATCTAGTGAACTCCATGCCAGATGTATTCGCACTGCATGATTTGGATTACGGCCACACTGACAAGGTAAAACACCACATCAATCTCAGTGACAACATGCCCTTCAAGCAGAGGTCCAGGCCTATTCATCCCCAAGATGTCGATGCAGTAAGAAGGCATCTCAAAGAACTTCTCAATGCAAGTGTCATCAGAGAATTGGAGTCTCCCTTTGCCTCTCCAATAGTAGTGGTAAATAAGAAGAACAATGATGTACGTCTCTGCATTGATTTTAGGAAGTTGAATATACAGACCATAAAAGATGCATATGCTCTGCCAAATTTGGAAGTAGCCCTCTCAGTTCTATTTGGCTCCAAATGGTTTTTCAGTCCTCGACTTAAAGTCAGGCTTCTATCAGATTGATATGGAAGAGGCTGATAAACAGAAAACAGCATTCGTCTGTCCTTTAGGGTTCTATGAATTCAACCGAATGCCACAAGGGGGTCACAAATGCGCCAAGTTCATTTCAAAGACTAATGGAGCGGTGCATGGGCGATCTTAACAGGAGAGAGGTATTGGTCTTCACTGATGACCTTATAGTCTTCTCTAAAACGTTAGAGGAGCACGAAGCCCGACTCCTGCAAGTCTTAAAGTGTCTGACAGAGTACGGACTAAAACTTTCCCCCACAAAATGCAAATTCTTCCAAACATCGGTCCAATACCTAGACCATATAGTATCTCAGAATGGAGTCGAGACGGATCCAGCCAAGATTGAAGCCCTCAAGACCTGGCCAAGGCCCAGAAACCTCAAAGAGCTCAAATCTTTTCTCGGATTTGCGGGTTACTACAGGAGGTTCATCCAAGACTTCTCTAAGATGACAAGACCTCTTAATGACCTTACAATTGGATATCCCCCTCTGCAGAAAAAACAGAGACGAGACCCAAAGAAGAGTATACAGTACTGGGATCCTAAAGAGCAGTTCGGGGACCGATGGACCCAGGAATGGCAGCGGTCATTCAACATCATTACTGAAAAGCTGACTTCAGCTCCAGTCCTCGGATTTGCTGATCCTAGCCTTCCCTATGTGTTGACAACGGATGCGAGTACCACTGAACTTGGAGCTGCCCTTTATCAAGAGCAGGATGGCCGAATGAGAGTAATTGCTTTCACGAGTAGAGGACTAACAAGAAGTGAAACAAAATATCCCGTGCACAAATTGGAGTTCCTCGCGCTCAAGTGGGCGGTCACTTCAAAATTCAGTGACTATCTGTATGGAAGAGAGTTCACTGTAATAACAGACAGCAATCCACTCACCTATATCTTAACATCTGCAAAGCTTGATGCGACCAGCTATAGTTGGCTGTCCAGCCTATTGACATTTAATTTCAAAATCCAATATTGTGCAGGCAAGTGAAATCTAGATGCAGATGGGCTCTCAAGACGTCCTCATGACAGGCCTGTGGACGACTTTGTCTCCCAAAAAGAGCGTGAAAGAATCAATCAATTTACTCTTCATCATTTAGCAGACTCTGAACAGCCAACAATCCTGCCAGCAGCAGTGAAATCCCTCTGTGAAAGACACCAAGTATATCAGAGCTGTGATGTTCCTGACCTGTCATGTTTCCAACCTACGGTGTTTGAATCACTGTCTCTCAGTGCTAGTGCGGTATCTCAAGAATTTCAGCAAGAGGACGCTCATGGTCTTCAGGTTCTTCCCCGAATGTCTGAAGAGGAGCTGAAGGAATGCCAAAGAGCTGATCCAGAACTCAAAGAAAATATTAAACATCTTGAGTCTGAGAGGAAACCAGATGGGAAAGTAGAGCCTGTAGAGGTAGCCTTATGGCTAAGAGAGTGGAACAGATTGGAGTTCAAGAATGGAGTTTTATTTAGAAGGAGGCAAGATCGGGGAGGTGTGCTGTATCAGTTGGTGTTACCTGTGGACTTCCGGAAAAAGGCGTTACAAGCCCTGCACAATGACATGGGCCATCTCGGAATCGAGAGGACCTTGGACCTGGCTAGGTCATGGTTTTACTGGCCAAAGATGGCGATGACTGTGGAGGAGAAGATAAAGATCTGCGAGCACTGTGTGAAGCGAAAGACCTGACCTCCTGAGCGAGCCTGCACCCCTGGTGAACATAATGACAAGCAGACCCCTCGAGCTAGTCTGCATGGACTTTCTGTCGCTTGAACCTGATCGGAGTAATACAAAGGATATTCTAGTAATCACAGATCATTTCACCAGGTATGCTGTAGCTATACCCATCAGAAACCAGAAGGCTGAAACCGTGGCAAAATGCTTGTGGGATAACTTTCTAGTCCATTACGGGTTTCCAGAGAAACTCCACAGTGATCAGGGGCCCGACTTTGAGTTGAAGCTGATCAAGGAACTGTGTAGCATTGCAGGAATCCGTAAATTGAGGACGACACCTTACCATCCCCGTGGCAACCCTGTGGAGCACTTTAACAGGACACTGCTTCAGATGTTAGGGACCCTGGATGACAAGGGAAAGACCTGCTGGAAGGACTTTGTGAAACCGTTAGTCCACGCATATGATTGCACTCGTAATGACTCGACAGGATTCTCACCTTACGAGCTGATGCAAAGGCAAAGGTGACGTCTATTTGCGAAAATGTGCTTTGATGCGCTTGTTTGAAAACCTATGATTAAAGCGCCACTCATCGGTCAAAAGCTGCAAATGCACTTTGCAGACGCCGCGGTGGCGGTACGAGCGGCGGTAGAAACGACGTTTTGGATGTCTACCTACTGTAGCTAGTTGTTTGCATTCCCTACCTCCGAAACGCAAGGTACAGATAACAGTAGTCCTTTAAGAATGAGACCCAAGTAAATTTAACAATACCTCCTAGGGCTGTGTTGGCTGAAGTGCACACTGTCCAAAGTGTGTTTGAGGGAAGAAACCCTGTGAGTACTTCTGTGTGCAAAGATTCAAGTCCTGCACAAGCTAAGATTGTCCCTGACTTCGGTGATTCTCTCTTATCAAGTGAATGGAAGGAAAGAATAACCGATCTAGTGAACTCCATGCCAGATGTATTCGCACTGCATGATTTGGATTACGGCCACACTGACAAGGTAAAACACCACATCAATCTCAGTGACAACATGCCCTTCAAGCAGAGGTCCAGGCCTATTCATCCCCAAGATGTCGATGCAGTAAGAAGGCATCTCAAAGAACTTCTCAATGCAAGTGTCATCAGAGAATTGGAGTCTCCCTTTGCCTCTCCAATAGTAGTGGTAAATAAGAAGAACAATGATGTACGTCTCTGCATTGATTTTAGGAAGTTGAATATACAGACCATAAAAGATGCATATGCTCTGCCAAATTTGGAAGTAGCCCTCTCAGTTCTATTTGGCTCCAAATGGTTTTCAGTCCTCGACTTAAAGTCAGGCTTCTATCAGATTGATATGGAAGAGGCTGATAAACAGAAAACAGCATTCGTCTGTCCTTTAGGGTTCTATGAATTCAACCGAATGCCACAAGGGGTCACAAATGCGCCAAGTTCATTTCAAAGACTAATGGAGCGGTGCATGGGCGATCTTAACAGGAGAGAGGTATTGGTCTTCACTGATGACCTTATAGTCTTCTCTAAAACGTTAGAGGAGCACGAAGCCCGACTCCTGCAAGTCTTAAAGTGTCTGACAGAGTACGGACTAAAACTTTCCCCCCACAAAATGCAAATTCTTCCAAACATCGGTCCAATACCTAGACCATATAGTATCTCAGAATGGAGTCGAGACGGATCCAGCCAAGATTGAAGCCCTCAAGACCTGGCCAAGGCCCAGAAACCTCAAAGAGCTCAAATCTTTTCTCGGATTTGCGGGTTACTACAGGAGGTTCATCCAAGACTTCTCTAAGATGACAAGACCTCTTAATGACCTTACAATTGGATATCCCCCTCTGCAGAAAAAACAGAGACGAGACCCAAAGAAGAGTATACAGTACTGGGATCCTAAAGAGCAGTTCGGGGACCGATGGACCCAGGAATGGCAGCGGTCATTCAACATCATTACTGAAAAGCTGACTTCAGCTCCAGTCCTCGGATTTGCTGAGTCCTAGCCTTCCCTATGTGTTGACAACGGATGCGAGTACCACTGAACTTGGAGCTGCCCTTTATCAAGAGCAGGATGGCCGAATGAGAGTAATTGCTTTCACGAGTAGAGGACTAACAAGAAGTGAAACAAAATATCCCGTGCACAAATTGGAGTTCCTCGCGCTCAAGTGGGCGGTCACTTCAAAATTCAGTGACTATCTGTATGGAAGAGAGTTCACTGTAATAACAGACAGCAATCCACTCACCTATATCTTAACATCTGCAAAGCTTGATGCGACCAGCTATAGTTGGCTGTCCAGCCTATTGACATTTAATTTCAAAATCCAATATTGTGCAGGCAAGTGAAATCTAGATGCAGATGGACTCTCAAGACGTCCTCACGACAGGCCTGTGGACGACTTTGTCTCCCAAAAAGAGCGCGAAAGAATCAAGCAATTTACTCTTCATCATTTAGCAGAATCTGAACAGCCAACAATCCTGCCAGCAGCAGTGAAAGCCCTCTGTGAAAGACACCAAGTGTATCAGAGCTGTGATGTTCCTGACCTGTCATGTTTCCAACCTACGGTGTTTGAATCACTGTCCCTCAGTACTAGTGCGGTACCTCAAGAATTTCAGCAAGAGGATGCTCATGGTCTTCCGGTCCTTACCCGAATGTCTGAAGAGGAGCTGAAGGAATGCCAAAGAGCTGATCCAGAACTCAAAGAAAATATTAAACATCTTGAGTCTGAGAGGAAAACCAGATGGGAAAGTAGAGCCTGTAGAGGTAGCCTTATGGCTAAGAGAGTGGAACAGATTGGAGTTCAAGAATGGAGTTTTATTTAGAAGGAGGCAAGATCGGGGAGGTGTGCTGTATCAGTTGGTGTTACCTGTGGACTTCCGGAAAAAGGCGTTACAAGCCCTGCACAATGACATGCGCCATCTCGGAATCGAGAGGACCTTGGACCTGGCTAGGTCATGGTTTTACTGGCCAAAGATGGCGATGACTGTGGAGGAGAAGATAAAGATCTGCGAGCACTGTGTGAAGCGAAAGACCCCTCCTGAGCGAGCTGCACCCCTGGTGAACATAATGACAAGCAGACCCCTCGAGCTAGTCTGCATGGACTTTCTGTCGCTTGAACCTGATCGGAGTAATACAAAGGATATTCTAGTAATCACAGATCATTTCACCAGGTATGCTGTAGCTATACCCATCAGAAACCAGAAGGCTGAAACCGTGGCAAAATGCTTGTGGGATAACTTTCTAGTCCATTACGGGTTTCCAGAGAAACTCCACAGTGATCAGGGGCCCGACTTTGAGTTGAAGCTGATCAAGGAACTGTGTAGCATTGCAGGAATCCGTAAATTGAGGACGACACCTTACCATCCCCGTGGCAACCCTGTGGAGCACTTTAACAGGACACTGCTTCAGATGTTAGGGACCCTGGATGACAAGGGAAAGACCTGCTGGAAGGACTTTGTGAAACCGTTAGTCCACGCATATGATTGCACTCGTAATGACTCGACAGGATTCTCACCTTACGAGCTGATGTTCGGGAGGCAGCCCCAGCTACCAATCGATCTGGCCTTCGGTTTACCTGCTGACAACTCATCCAAATCTCACTCAAGTTTTTTCAGGAATTTGAAGGATCGTCTGCAGGAGAGCTACAGGGTAGCAAGTGAGAACGCTTAAAAAGTAGCAGGACGTAATAAGAAGAGGTTTGACGAGCTAGTGGTCACCTCATCCCTTGAAGTCGGAGATCGTGTCCTGGTTAGAAACGTCAAGCTGAGGGGAAAACATAAGTTGGCAGATAAGTGACAGAAAGAAGTTTACGTCGTGGTCAAGAAAGCTGTTGACTTACCAGTCTATACCGTTCAATCAGAGGGCAAGGATGGGCCACTTCGTACATTGCACCAAGACTTGCTTTTACCCTGTGGATTACCCTGAAAGTACATCTGAAGATTCTGAATCTGAAGATGACTATACAAGTTATACACCTGAGTACTTACCAAGTGTTGAAAGTAGAATTCTCCCCTATTCTAGACCTCAGAAGCAGTCAAGTGTTGGAGTGACGACAGAAGTATCTCCTGAAATGAGGACTGTGATTAATACAGACCCTGAGCAACCTACTCCAGTGAAATTACAAATGAACTTACCCGACATATCTGTCGCTGGGGAGGGAATTCCGCTGGATGACCCTGAAAGAGAGAATACACTGGTGATAGATCTTGTGGGAGTAGATGTGTTAAGTGACTTACCGGTAGGAGATGACCCAGGACTAGTGGAACAGAGAGAGGAATTAGATGAACCAGCATCTAAGATCTCCAGTAAGGATAACAGGACTGATGTGCTGCTGCAAGATGAAGTCGTTGATCAGAGAAACCCTCAGAGTGACCAGATAGTGGTTGACCAGGTTGGAGAAGATGTCCAGAGGCATTCGCAAAGGCACCATGAGCCACCAAAAAGGCTTCAGTATTCTCAGTTGGGTAATCCCCTTTCTCTGGTCATACAGCCCTTACTGCAGGGACTCAGTACAGGTTCACTGCATCATTGGAGGATTTTGACTGCCCTGGGGAAGCTTCTCCTAAAATGCAAAGTGGATGTCCTTCTGCTGTGATTTCGCAGCCTAAGAGATGCAGTGGGACCTGCATAGCTTCAAGGCGGGGAGAATGTAATCCGGGTAACCCAGGCTATCAGTGAAGAAGATAAAAGATAAGAAAAAAATTAAGAAAAGAAAATATAATTTATAAGAAGTTATTGGATCATTAACTGTGTCAGAGTGATGGGCTATTTAAGAGTTAGTTATAGCAGTGAACTGAGTAAGCTCCGCCTACCTGCCACTTTCTAAACGTGTGTGAGAAAGTTCTAGATTTTCCGAGAGAGGAGAGAGAGAGTGAGACAAGGCAGCTGCACGGAGTGATCTTCAACCCCCTCCACATTAAATAATCAACATAAATACTAAACTGTTCCTATAAAACAAAAAACCAGAATCTCATAACTAATCCTATAACATGAAGAAGCTGTCGCCAGAGAAGCGGATAAGGCGGGGGCTTGTGAAATAGAGACCGATGCAGACGCACGGAGCATCAAAGTGCCACAATTGAACTTCCTTATTTGAAAATATATCAATTCCTTTCCTTGGTGAGTTACAGTTCAAACACTACCTTGATATTAATGCATGTAAAGTGCTGCGAACTTGATAGAGAATCGATATGAGGTATGTTTATATAGGCCGCGTGCGTGCCGAAGTTGATAGCATATGGGCTAAAGCTAACGCACGTGTAAAATTGCTAATGAGCTAACAAAGTATCATAAAGTATGGTATTTAAGTGTCAATGTGTTCAATAAGTGTTAAAGTGTTGAGTTAATGTATTATCTGAAGTGCACACATGATTTGATGATGAAATTGTTTGAATTGAACATTGATTATTGTTCTGCCTTGTGTTTCTACAAAGCTGTTTCCCTTTCAAGGGAACTTCGAACTGCGTCCTCTAGGGGTCGCTATGGGGAACACCTCGTCGTGACCCGTGTCTGAAGCATACAAATGAAAAAACACCAACGAGTTGGCCGGCGACAGCCTCTGACGTCACTACCGGTGCGACTATAAAACAGGCACCGGGAAAACACGTCATTCCTCTTCTTCGTCTTCACTGACTGTTTTATTCTTTCTCTGTAATTATCATGGCATCCACTAGCAAGGCGTTTAGGCAGTGTGTACATCCGTGTCGGAGTTATTTGACACCTGATGACACACACAGTCTTTGCGTCTTTTGTTTGGGCGAAGAGCACGCACGCGACGTCCTTGAGGGGGCGATTTGCGTGCATTGCGAGCGTTTTTCTATGAAAAAGCTACGCTCTCGTCTGTCTCTCTTTTCGAGAAAAGAGGGACAGCCATCTGCTTCCCGCGGTTCAGGACCCGCCGCTGCTGAGGCACGGAGGAGAATGAGCTCGTGGGGATCGCAGGTGGATCTCGCTGAGGAGTTTAGAGAGGGACTTTCCCTTTCACGCTCTTCGACGGCAGACGAGAGTGAACTTCAGGAAGAAGATGTGTTGTCATTAACACTTTCTGATACTGAAGTTAGTGCTCTGCTGGGTTCTGCCCAGGAAGAGCAGGAGATGTCTGAGGGTGAAGAAGCTGAGGCTGAGCCTTCTCAATCTTCCTGCCCTGCATATGCGGAGCTGTTAGAGGTTATGGAGCGCGCCACGGCAAAGTTGGACTTGCCATGGAAGCGTGCCAGCAAAGTGACGCCGCGTGGTCGCCTCTACGAGCGTTATTTGTCTGACCATAGCCCTCCAGCCCAGGTGAGCCTTCCATTTTTGCCTGATTTACACACAGAAATCGAAAAAGAATGGAAGAGGCCATTTTCTTCTCACATCCATCGGTTTCAGCATACGAGTTATGCCAACATCGAGGGGATGCGCGAAAGCGGCTATGAGAAGATGCCCCCTGTAGAAGAGACGCTGGCTAGCTATCTCTCTGTGGGGGAAACATCCTATCTTAAACCTCCCTCTTTGCCATCTAAGCCCCTACAGGATACATCCCACTTAAATGGCAGAGCATACGCAGCAGCAGGTCAGGCTGTGGCTTCGTTGCACATAATGGCAGTGCTTCAGGCTTATCAGGCTGATCTGCTGAAGGACCTGGATAAAGGCAAGGGCCTTTCAGCTGACCAGGTAGCCGAGCTGCGCCGCACCACAGACCTCTCTCTCCGTGCTACCAAGCAGGCCGCCTCCGCCATGGGTAGGTCTATGGCAGCCATGGTGGTAACGGAGAGACATCTGTGGGTGAACCTGGCAGACATAGGGAGGAAGGAAAGGGGCTTTCTTCTCGATGCTCCGGTCTCGCCTTCTGAACTTTTTGGTACCTCCGTCGAGATGGTGGTCGAGAAGTTCAGGGAGGCAAGGACGCGCTCGGCTGCCTTTAACAAAAAGGGTCACCTATGAGCGTGCTACTCTGAATTCGGAGTTCTCTTCTCATATGAGATTGAGTTCGCTGTTTTTCCCCAGAGCGCTCCAGCTGTATTTGAAATGCGAAACCATTTCATCTATGAGCTGCTCTATCAGAGTGCCACGAGAGCCCCTCCTTAGAACAGTATTTGAAAATTTATGATATGGTAAGTGTGCACGTGAAGTCTTTGCACACTTTCTGAAATCCACACTGTGGTAAGTTCGCACGCTAGTACTCTGCGTTCTTTCTAAAATCCTATATGGTGAGGGCTTCGCGCGGTTGCTTCGTGCCCCTTCTTGAGCTGGTAAAAGCCCCGTTCATCTTGGGCGCCACTCCACCCATGTATCCTCAGATACCTATCTAAACAGGGTGTTGCTACTGGAGATCTGTTAAGACAGCTCCTTCAGCAAGCTTTTGCGGAAGCAAGCTGTAGCCCCTGTGTGACAGGCAAGACTTAGTATAAAATGCTAGGTTCCTAGCCATATCCCTTTAAAGGAATCTTTCCTGATTCCAAGCCTTTAGCTCTACCACCGGGCCGAGGCCCTAACAATTAAGTTGGGTATGTAGCTTAGGCCTTTGGCCGTAAGGGGTATTGTCACAGACAGCCGTCTTAACGTCCCGGGGGCAACTCCCATTGAAATGGTAGAGTTGGTACTTAGTGTTCGCCATGATTCTGGCCTGCACTCCCCTCAGCATGGCCGCGTGGGTATACTGTTCCCCATAGCGACCCCTAGAGGACGCAGTTCGAAGTTCCCTTGAAAGGGAACGTCTCAGGTTACGAATGTAACCATGGTTCCCTGAGTAGGGAACGAGACACTGCGTCCTCTAGCTCCCTGCCAAGCTTCGGATGCAAGCTTCAGACGAAGAAGTGAATAACGTGTTTTCCCGGTGCCTGTTTTATAGTCGCACCGGTAGTGACGTCAGAGGCTGTGGCCGGCCAACTCGTTGGTGTTTTTTTTCATTTGTATGCTTCAGACACGGGTCACGACGAGGTGTTCCCCATAGCGACCCCTAGAGGACGCAGTGTCTCGTTCCCTACTCAGGGAACCATGGTTACATTCGTAACCTGAGACGTTTTGTTTGTGAGATTTGAGTTTTTCTGTGACAAGTTTCCTGAATTCATGCTGGACGCACGATGTGCAATTTGTATATGGCGAGCCACCCACAGAACAATTTTCTCTGAGTTGAACTGTTCAACCTGCTGATTCCAAGTACCTAGAAAGTTCCAAAGAGTAATAAGAGGAAACACTGTAATTTATTTTACACTTTGTCAAATTGTGATCATACATGATTCATCTATTCAAAGAAAATAGAGAAAACCATTTTCTAATATAAAATCAAGCTTTACTCAGTTAAGAGGCTCAGTGTTGGCTATTCACTCGCCTGCTGTGTTACCTTCCTCTCTCCAGTAGTTGCACCTTTCTTCTGATCAGTTGGCCCATATTGAACGTTATACTAGTGTGACACGCCAAACACGTTACACACTACAAGGTCTTGAGGGTCTTTCCTTTTATCAATGATAATGCTGAACGCTGAAGTGATTGTAACTTTCATTCAGTTATTGATCACTGTAATACTGAGTTAAAACTTAACACATTCAGACTCTTGTCTGTTCAACTCTAAACCTCTGAGATATTCATCCTGCAGTAAGTCACAGAGACTCTGGATTACTATTTTACATGTTATCTGAAAGTTCATTATTGATCAAACTATCATAAGCAAAGCATGTGATGTAATTGAAATGAATGAAATAAACTTAATCAGAGTCAATTCTGCTGAAATTTGTTTAAACTGAACATTGCTAATTTTATTCTTAGAACTGACATTAAAGGATGTTTTACTGGGGACAAAGACATGTGTGACTATCAGAGAGATCTTACCTCAGTTTCTCCAGTTTACAGTGAGGATTCTGTAGTACATCAGAGAGCAGCTTCACTGAATCTCTTAGTTTATTCCATGACAGACTCAGTTCTCTCAGGTGTGAGGGGTTTGATCTCAGAGCTGAAGTCAGAGCAGCACAACCTTTATCTGTGACGCCACAATCACTCAACCTGTAGAGAACAATGACACACTCTTCACTCTCTCAGATCAGATCAGTTTAGCTGTGAATCCATTATTAAAGATAAAGTACAAATTTAAAGCACAAATCAATATGTTTGATGGATCACTGATATCTAAAATGTCACAGAACACAAAACATAATCACAAAAACATACAAAGTCTCATTCAAGCAGGATACATAATATTTATCATATGCACTATATCTGTATTTCATGCAAAATGTGTGTCTTATGCAAATCTGTCTTAATTGATGACACTATTCACTACATCAGTGTTTCCCAACCACTCTAGGACAGGGGTTTTCAACCTTTTCAGACACGGCCCCCTAGTGATTGCCCCCTAGTGAATGGCTAAAGATTTGCTGGCTCGAATTCATAAATAGTCTACTCGAGGGTATGCCTCTGAATAAGCAGATGCTCGTGCCCCACAGAAAACCCCTGCATTAGTGTGCTGTGTCAGATTATCAGGTGTGCCATGTAAAATTATCACAAACTTAATATCTCTATTACATTTCGTTATCAGTGCTATTGGTCATTGTTACTGTATGTCTGTTTGAGGGTTTTACAAATATGTAACCAATGAAAAGCATTCGAAAGAGCTTGTGACTAAACCTCATAACGCCATTGGATCCAGATGAAAATGTAATGCAATTGATTTACTGTCTTAGATTAACTGCTCATTCTAATGATGGAAAAAATCATATATGAAGCCAAAATACCAACTCTGACGATGCAATGTTTAATTATTGGGGGGGGGGGGTGGGGGGGTTACTTATCAAATCTGTGCCACGGCTGAAAAACGATTGGGAAACACTGCACTACATAGCATGTGTGAGTCATATACAATATGATCTTACCACAGTATCTCCAGTTTACAGTGAGGATCCTCCAGTCCAACAGAGAGCACCTTCACTGAATCTATTAGTTTATTCCACGACAGATTCAGCTCTCTCAGGTGTGAGGGGTTTGATCTCAGAGCTGAAGACAGAGCAGCACAACCTTCATCTGTGACGCCACAATTAATCAACCTGTAGAGAGATGAAAATCATACATGTGAAACACTATCAAACGGCTGTCAAAAAACAATTACACAACTTGCTGCAATGAACAACAATTTGCAATTCCAATACAATTATATTAAGTCAAACCATGAGAAAAAAACTGCACATGCATTTATTAATATAACATTTTCCAAGTTTCATGGGCAAACTGACACACAAAAATTGTTAAGACTGGATTAAATCAACATTCATGTATTAATTGAATAAAATTGTAAATGTAGGTAATTGTATTGTAAAGGAGTAAAAATGAAATTAATTTAATTTAACTTCTAACTGGTTTAACATGTTTAAAACTAATCCACATTCTGGACTGTGAACTGGCAGATAGTTCTTGTGTTTTAATGTAAGTTTGAGTCTAAATCTTGTCATTCAGATGCCCTTCTGTAACAGTAAAAAAAAAAAAAAAAAAAAAAAAAAAAAAAAAATATATATAACACATACACATAACACACACACATAAACATAAAAAACATATATATATATATATATATATGTATATATATATATATATATATATATATATATATATATATATAGAGTGTCATGGTCATATAATTAGAATATTATCAAAAAGTTGATTTATTTCACTAATTCCATTCAAAAAGTGAAACTTGTATATTATATTTGTTCATTACACACTGTCCCTTTCATCATTTTTGATGATATTCTAATTATATGACCAGCAACTGTATATATAACAAACAATTGTTATTAATAACTTCTTGTAGATTTCAAATGTGTCTTCAAAATGTGTGTTCAAATAAGCTGCTGTTTTGCTCCAGTAACTGATTCATCAGATTTGAGCTGCTGTATATATGAGCTGCTTCTCCACTTGTTTGGTTGCTCTTGATTTCTGCTTGGTCTTTTATGCCAAATGAAAAATATTTAAATTACATGTTAATTTTAACATATTTAATTTGAAAACCTGAATTATTGTTGTGACTTTTCTGACTTTGTTTGAATGCCTGAAGAAATCTTTTACCGTGTCTCTGTATTGAAAACACATCAAAATCCCAATCACTAAAATAATAGCTACAGCGCTGAAGATTTATGAGCTTTTAACTTTGATTTTCTTAATGTTTTAACAGTGAAGAGATTGTTCTCATTGATACTTACTGAACTGATCTGGATTCTTTAATCACAGGCAGCAACTTCTGAAGAACTTTCATATTTTCAGGATTATTCGTTTCTTTAACAAATTTATCAAGACGAAACTCCTTCAATTCATCTTCTGATGTCAACAACACAAAAACTAAAGCTGACCACTGAGATGAAGAGAGTTTGGTTTCCTTTATTCTTCCAGATGTCAGATACTGTTGTATTTCCTCCACTAGTGAATGGTCACCCAGTTCATTCAGACAGTGGAACAGATTGATGGATTTCTCTGGAGAGTCAATGGTCCTGATCTTCTCCTTGATGTACTCAACTGTTTTCTCATTGCTGTCAGAGCTGCTTCTTTTCAGCTTCATTATTCGTTGCAGGAGAATCTGATGAGACTCCACTGACAAACCCAGAAGGAACCGCAGGAAAAGATCCAGATGTCCATTTTTACTCTGAAGACCCTCTTTCACAGCTCTCTGATGCACCTCAGATAATGAAACATGTTCTGATGAACTGAGTTGAAACCATTCCTTCACTTTAGACCAAAAACTCTGTTTCTTGATTGGCTCAAACACATTTATGTTGTGATTTGTACAGGAGATATGTACATATAGAGCTGCTAGATGTTCCTGAACTGTCAGATGAACAAAGCAGAAGACTTTCACCTGAAACAAGACAAACTCCTCTCTGAAGATCTGAGTGCACAATCCTGAGTACACTGATGCTTCTCTCACATCAATGCCACACTCTCTCAGGTCTTCCTCGTAGAAGATCAGGTTTCCTTTCACAAGCTGCTGAAAAGCCACTTTCCCCAGTTTGAGGATCATGTCTTCATCTGTCACCTTCTTCTCATAGTGCTTCTCATGTTTGATGTTGGTCTGAAGGATCAGGAAGTGTGTGTACATCTGAGTGAGAGTCTTGGGAATCTCTCCACTCTCTGCTGGACTCAACATCTTCTCCAGAACAGCGGCTGAGATCCAGCAGAACACTGGGATGTGGCACATGATGTAGAGGCTCCTTGATGACTTCAGGTGTGAGATGATCCTGTCGGCCAGACTCTGATCACTGATTCTCTTCCTGAAGTATTCCTTCTTCTGTGGCTCATTGAAGCCTCGTACCTCTGTCACTCGATGGACACACTCAGAGGGGACGAGATTAGCTGCTGCTGGTCTGGAGGTGATCCAGATGAGAGCAGAGGGAAGCAGATTCCCCACAATGAGGTTCACCAGCAGCACGTCCACTGAGGCTGATTCAGATATATTACACAGTTTCACTTTGCTCTTAAAGTCCAGAAACAGACGACACTCGTCCAGACCATCAAAGATGAACAACACTTTATATTCATCACTGGATATTTCCATTTCTTTAGTTTCAGGGAAAAACACTTGAAGAAGATCTGAAAGACTGAGTGTTGTGTCCTTCATCAGATTGATTTCTCTGAAAGGAAGTGGAAATATGAGCTGGACGTCCTGATTCTCTTTCCCTTCAGCCCAGTCCAGGATCAGCTTCTGCACAGAGACTGTTTTTCCAATGCCAGCGACTCCCTTTGTCATCACAGTTCTGATGGCTTTGTCTTGTCCAGGTAAAGGTGTAAAGATGTCACTGCATTTGATGGCTGTGTCCTCTGTTGCTGCTCTCCTGGACTGTGTCTCAATCTGTCTCACCTCATGCTCATTACTGATCTCTCCACTCTCACTCTCTGTGATGTAGAGCTCTGTGTAGATCTCATTCAGGAGTGTTGGGTTTCTCTGCGTCGCTGTTCCCTCATACAGACGCTCAAACTTCTTCATTAGATTTGATCTGAACGTGTTGAGGACTTCATGGCTGGAAAATTGAAATACCATATTATTACATAAATAACAGAGATAAATGTACAGAGCAAAATGTATTTTTGTTTTCTGTGTTATGAAACACTGAACATATCATAGGGTTTATGCAAATTATACAAATTATTGATTATGTATTTGAGTAATGTGTGATGATGCATTGCATTAAAAAAAATCCCACAGTTTACCTCACACCAGGATACGTGCTGTCTTGTGGTTGATTCATAGACTGGTCATATTTCTTACAGAAGGGTCTTTTTACCAATATTTACCTCAAAACAAAAATCAAACAAACAAACAAACATTATATTACACTCATTACATTTTAATCACAAACTTAATGACAGATGTGACTTTATTAAAAATGCACCTACTAAAGGTCACAGTAAATGTAAATAAATGAATAATTCTACTCTGTGCTTTATATCTGCTCGTTGTCATTAGATTTACT